>NC_089747.1:50973194-51010694 GCF_040412425.1 Macrobrachium rosenbergii
CAGAAAATCACAATATTGTAACCAGGTGATACATCAGCATGCAATGTCAAAGAATACAATTATATCGAAAATACACATATAAATATATATAGTATGTGCGTGTGCGTATGTCTATAACAAAATCATCATAAAAGAAAACCCACTAAAATAATATAAACTTGTGCTCTAAAGCATACATTGCATACAAACGCGTCCAGTTACCTTCCTGACAAGTTCAAGAAGTGCAGTCGATGTTTGGCGAGGCCCAAGGAGTTAGCAGCCTCATGAGACTTTCATGTTGATGAAAGAAGTCTTTGCGGCGCCACAGGGAGGGACGAGGCTTCACACACTTGATCCACTCATGGGCTTGGCGCAGACACAATGCAAAAACCGCAAAAACGTAAGGGTTGACGACCGATAAAACACTTGCAAGAGATGAAGTGTAAGTCTCCCCCTCTCTCTCTCTCTCTCTCTCTCTCTCTCTCTCTCTCTCTCTCTCTCTCTCTCTCTCTCATACACACACGCACACACACACATATATATGTGTATGTGTGTGTGTGTGTTTCTGTGTGTTTGTTTCTGTGTAGTATATATGCACGTATATATGTAATAAGTGTGTGACTGATTTTCCTGCGGATGACAAGTCACATCAAGTGAGAAGTGAAAAAGGCAATTCTTTCATATAACTGTTTAAAAAAAAAACGCAGAGGCGCACCATGGAAGAAAAAGTTTTTAAGTGACCGTCATAATTGTACGAAGCCCTCACATCGAACCAACTTTTTGAGACTGAATAACTGATTACTTAACTCACTGACTGATCGCAGGGTCGGGCGCCCTTCTGAGATGTGGGTTATAAAAGACGATTTCGTCGTAGAAAGCTGAAGTCATTCTTATATCTTTAAATGTGGTCCTAAAGATAGTGTTCCGGAGTGCGCGGGTCGTTGTGAATGATTCAGCGGTTTCTCCTCAATAAAATGGTGATCATAAAGGTATCTTGATCTATGTACTAAGTTGTGACGGCATAGATCTAGAGTATTGCTGACTGCAGGCTGCATATCATAGTCGTGCTTCACGACCCATCATTGGTCGAAAGATCTGAGTGAATACAGGATATGAAAAGGTTAAACTTAATATAGAGTAATTTTTTTTATTAGGAACCTCATTGTCTGAGCGTGCGGTTTTGGAAGCCATTCACTGTACTAGAAATGCTTACTTCGGTGTTTTTCATGAACTTACAAAGTGAAAGATACCGCTTCTTATCCAGATCGTAAAACTCTTTCCTTTATTCTTCTGATAAACAAAAATAAAATAGTTTCACGATGTGAAAATAACCTTAATTAAGCATATAAATTATAGGTTGTTTTCTGGGGTTCTTGTTTTTATAGAAATATATACAAATTCAACTTTCACCATAACCTGAATAGGCCTGTTTCATTCAGACAGAAATTTTGAGCAGCGAGAAAATGAAATTGTCAAATTTCGTACTGAATCCGGACGCGACTGTTATTCCTTTCTAGCAATGTGATTTGATCAGTTACTGGAACATTTTCTCAATGTGTTCAATCCAGCCAGCAAAAAAAAAACCAATTGAATCAGCACCAGTGAAACGGGTTTCCACAGTTTATTGAAACTAAAATCTGCAGGATGTCAACTAAAATAAAGTACACGAAGCCTTATCGATTCTTCCATTGTATCCACCGAACGCCCTTCTTGGTGCCCTTCAGTAAACTAAGTCTTTTAATACTTCTGGTCGTCCCCTGTAATACCGGGGTTCAAGGTTAGCTCACTCTATCCCACTGCCATATGACATCAATATTTATGAACAACTCGGATCGTGTTATTATGGAAAGATTTGATGTGATTTAAATACTCGAATACTCTGAATCTTTTCAAAGCCTCTGTGCACAGGATATATTTTAGTAAGTAAACAACAAACGCTTATAGACATCAGTGAATTTTGTAAAAAAGTTTATAGTCCAAAAAGTTTTTGGTTCAACGCTATATATATATATATATATATATATATATATATATATATATATATATATATATATATATATATATATATATATATATATATATATATATATATATATATATATATATATATATATATATATATATATATATATATAAATTAAAATAAGTTCAACAGAATGACTCATGTGAAAAGTGCTATAATTAGATAAAATATTCAATTTAAAAATTAGAAACATATGTTGTAACCCGACATATAACGACTCATAATGCGAATACCAAGTCACTCAGGCATCACACTCAAATGGAAACAGATTTTCAAGGGATGAAAAAGGAGCAGAAAAAGTGTTTCTGCTCAGTGATTTAATTAGTTGGTTTTTAGTTAGTGATTTCAGTATAAGGAGGGAGGTTATGTCAGCAGCGTTTCATTCTTTCTCTCTTGAAGTCTTCAACTGAAAATCCTTATGGACAGACTCAATATACTATAACCCCAAGAAATCTCCAAAGGGAAATCAGCGAGAGAGAGAGAGAGAGAGAGAGAGAGAGAGAGAGAGAGAGAGAGAGAGAGAGAGAGAGAGAGAGAGAGAAAAAAATGTGATAAATAAATAAATATGCGGGAATATACAATCAGACCGTTACACCTCAAGTCCACAAGACGTCAGCAGAGAGCAGGAGTGAATTTCCTCCTTTCTTAAGCATTTGGGGATCAGAAGATTCCACAAATGCAACAGACAAACTATTCCACATTTCTGTTGTAACCAAAATAAAACTTCCAGTAAAGTGGGTAATATTAAACCTGGTGATGGAAACGACACATTGGTTGCAGTAGCAACCTTCTTGAATATGATTTCGAAATCATTTTCGTAAATAGTTGATTTTTACTTGTTTGTATTTTCCCGATATTTGAAAACTCCTTTTTCACTAAAGTTACTACACTCTCAGCATCCTCTTAGTGGAACCTAGATGACTCCTAAGATCACATCTTGGGTCAGTGTATTTATATACCACCTGGGAACGCATAAGAATAGGAACCAGGTAAGATTGGGTCAAGTAAATTCATGGGGCTTGCAACCCTACCTCTGATGCCAGAATGAGAACCAGGAGGCTTTCTCATTCTGGTGTCATCACCAACAGGAGAAAAAAGCTTTATATGCTTGTGTTAGTATCAGTGTATGTGTATTAAAAGCTTGCACCATGAACTCTCCTGATTAAACGCCTCTCGTCAAATACGTATTTCAGTTCAAAGCTTAAAACGGGCAGTATTATTCCAGGGGATATAACCAAAAGTATTCAAAACAACTGTCTCATTATTCATATGAGCATGCGTATGTTTGGAATTAATGAGGTCCTAAAATCATAAAAAGAGGGGACAAGAATCTTGCGCAACAGCTCCCGATAACAACGGCCTTTTTCTTTAAAGTTTCTCCCGGAAGAAACTGGTGTACGAATGTAATCCGATCAAAACTTCATGGCCGAGCGAATGATCTTCTCTGGCGACTCGGCCTCTTTCGCTCCTTCAGGCAAACTCAGAAAAAGAGGAAAAACTCGACGTCGAAATTTCGAAAGCAACTTTTGCCTGATGCTTTTGCTTGCCTCGAAGATCTTCCTGAGGGTAAGACTTGGGGGAAATATCTCAAGGAAATTATACCGATAAAGATATGGAGGACATTTCGATTTTCGGTAATTGTGCCTCAAGAAACGTTAATGCATTTGTTTACTCTGTGAAATGCGTATTATGGATGAGAAATCTCGTGAAGAGTTGCGTATAGTTTAATGTTTACGGCAGAAAATTCTCAATTGAGATAATATTTTGTCGTGCTGATTTGTATATCTGTGTATTGTTAGTATCATTGTGTTTCCTTATTCTTACGTATGTTTTTGCCCGTGTGCTTATTAACTTCATACCTTTTTATGTCATATTCATATTTTTTTGGAAACGGCTCATTAACACTGTACTTTGTGGGAACTTGTTTTACTTTCCACGTCTTCAGATTTAAAGGTTGTTATCTAATACATTATTGCTTATTATGAATAATAACGACTACTATCACAAGGAAATATTTTGAAACGTATGTCTTATCTAATGGTAATCTTTGCATTGTTAACAGTTAATAAAAGTCTTTATTTACCAAATATCGAAATTCTCTTCCATTGCAAGATCTCCCTTCATTAACTATTAATACCTTCTTTATTCCTTCTAATACTACTAAAATATCTGAATTTGACAGATATATGCACGTATGAACAGGAATAGATTTATATCCTTCTTTGTGATCAAGCGGATAACGTACCTCACTTTGATATACCAGATGGGGGTCCGAATCTTGGCGGGGGTGGTCAAAATTTCTTCATTTGGATCTGAAGCTTCCTAATGACAAGAGTATCCAAAGGGTGAAGAAAAAATTATAAATATATATATATATATATATATATATATATATATATATATATATATATATATATATATATATATATATATATATATATACATATATATATATATATATATATATATATATATATATATATATATATATATATATATATATATATATATATATATATATATTATATATATATATATATATATATATATATATATACATATTGTACATATATACGTACCGATGTTCTTGTTTCGTTACAATAATTATGGTGCTCACCACCTGTAAGAAGTCTGAGCCTTACAGGATAAAGCTTTGTGTTTGACCACTCGTGGAACAATCAAGAAAATTAAAACTACTCAAAAAAGGTAAAAATACTGTGAACTTTGTGAATGAACTTAAAACTCAAGTACTGTTACAAGTGTTCAAAAGCAAGATTCCCAGAAAGTACAGTTAAATGAAGCGAAAACATTCACCATACAAAATCTCCAGAAACACACACACAACTATTAAACAGATGAGAAGACCACCTCACACACAAAGAAGAGATAGTCGAAGGTAAAGACATAAAAAAAACCCTAAATCTAATTAACATCCTGTAATCCGATTAACATTCTTGTACAACATGAATACCGATATTTACACTTGAAGTCTGTAAAAAAAAATCAGGCAAGGCGTGCCACCAAGACAGGCACCAGGAGTGGCACCAGGCGACCAACTGAAACACAAAAGCGGCATCTCCGACAGGCTGCAAAACTCCACTAAAACTAACTGCTTGCAAAAACCGCACAACCAGTGTAGAGAGAGCGAGAGCTGTCCTGAACGGTAATCCAGGGCCGACAACACATAATGTCTCCGTAAGGTCCTGACATGGCCGAAGTAAACAAACAAACAATTACACATGAAAATAAGAAGAAAAACAACCTGTGGGCAGAGTATCAATAATATACAAACACATGCTTTGCGACCGAATTAAGAAAACGCAAAAAGCTTAAAGGTTACTTTGCTTGTTGAAGAAAAAAAGGTCACATGCAATTTACTGGACAGAAAAATGATATATATATATATATATATATATATATATATATATATATATATATATATATATATATATATATATATATATATATATATATATATATATATATATATATATATATATATATTAGTATTATATATATATATATATATATATATATATATATGGTATATATACATAAACTTTAGGCTTCATAAAACATTGCATAAACTTTTTACCCAAACATATTCAGAAAACGTTATACGAAAAAATAACGCACGTTGAACATTCGTAAATTTGCAAGTTATAAGAGCATCACATATCCTTTCCCACCCCCTTAGCTACGGTCTATTGCAATAATGCAACAACGGTCTCAAGATTACACAAACCGTTTAATCAAATGTTGCAAAAGTTGTCTTCAGACAAAACTGCAAAATGAAGTTGTTTCAAGGAAGCTCGTAAGGGAAAACAGGAAATGACGATTGCATGAGCTTCCTATTTGAGGAAGCTCCGCCTACTAGACAGATATTATATTCACAAGAAAATCAGACTCGGTGATCTTTGGTGTTTCATAAAGAAAATGTCACGGGAAAGATGCAATTGAGTAGCTGGAAGTCTTCAGGTGGGAGGAGAGAGCTAGAATTCCCATCTGATACGAGTGAGAATTCTGATGAGGAAGTGGGGAGGAGAGTGCGATTCGAAGTAATGCCATGATTAAAAAAGTCTTATAAAACTGCAATTAACTGAATTGAGTCTGGGGGCTGATGGTGTAACTGAGGGTACTAAAGGGCATTGGCTTTATGAAGTTCCCACCACGCTATTGTTATTACTGAGAAAATAGGTCAGTATAAAACTGATTGCACTTCTGTCATACTTTATGACCTACAAAACGTAATGACAAAGCATATGGTGCTTTGGTTTTAATCTGTTATATCATCATTGCATGAAATCATTTCATATCATTCTTTTTTCCTTATTAATAAATCATCTCTTCTTACTTACACACCCCCTTTTTTTTGCAAGTTCTGTTCATACTTTTTGCTCAACTGCAATTTCTTAACTCTTTCAACTAATATTTACGAAGTCTATTGTCATTTATTTTCATTAAATCAAATTCTATTCTTTGCACATTAAAGCCACCAGACTTTTAATATTTACTTCTTGACTCATATAAATGTTTCTTTTAGTAATGATTCCTTTTACAGAATTCCTTAAGACTCTGCCACACGGCCACAATGTTAAGAGCAATTTAACACATTGCTTTCTGAGTTTGCACTGAGTTGGAAATTGTGGTGTTGAGACAGAATTCAGGGACGTTCGTTATCATGCTGTCAGGGATTGGTGACTTCGTTTGTTTATGAAGGAGTTGTCTTCTATTATATTCCCAAGTTGATGATAATACAAATTATATCAACAAAATGGATGTATTTTTCACATTAGATAGTATCATTATGTTTAGAGCATTCCAAGAACAAGTTTTCTTTTTTGCTTTAATTAATTTGTAAAAATGAAAAAAAGGTTTTAGTCGTAGAAATAGGTAAGCATATAGGATGCATGCTAAAGCCCTATAGATGGAACATTAACAGTTACATCTGTCCATCAGACACATAGCTATTGCAAAAAATCTATGCTCACAAGATAGCTAGTATCATTTCGGTAACTCTGCTGGGTACGCATACAAAAATTGCCTTTGGGCAAGAAAAATTCCTGTTTGCGGGAGAAATGATGCGATCATCGTGACAATACGAGCACCTTTTCTGCATTTATTGGCGACAAGACATCAGTAAGAGCAGTAAACATCTTCTGGGACACGCCCATGAAGGACAACGGAAAGACAGCACATTGGCAAAAACAGATAGGAAACTTATTTAGAACTGAGTTGGACAGAAATGGAACAATTTACCGGTTCATGGAAACTATGATAATCCGAAAATGAATTCAGATGATTAGACGGAATTTGTCAGGGTCCAAGCGATAGACGGAACGTGACTGCCGTGAATCGTCAATGGCCCATACCGAGAAGTATTCGCATTCACAAAAAGAAAAGAAAAAAAATGTACAGTGGAAAGAGAGTTGTTTTGATGTATTTCATGTACCGTAATTCACTGTGCTGAAAGACTTTCATATGGAAACCTTAGAGTCTGTTCAGTCACTATATTTCTGTCTCTATACATCACGATTTTACTCTAGATTTTCTGACTCTTGACCGTGATCATAATATAATGCTACTATATACATCTAGAATCGTCTCACTGTTTAGAAATGTCTGATTTCCTGCATCCAGTTGGCATCTTTTTCATTATGAGTTACTGAAGATCTGATTTAGTAAATTTGAGTATTCCCAATATTCGTCCTCTCTCTCTCTCTCTCTCTCTCTCTCTCTCTCTCTCTCTCTCTTCTTTCTTCTCTCTTTTATTTATTTCCAGTCGATTTTTCCTATTCATTCCTGCTTATACTGATGTAAATAAACAACTCACAACCTTCCAAATTATTCATATCTTGTTATTCTTTTACCACTTAATAAAACCTAGAGCTTTTCGTAGTTCTTTCTACCTTCAATGTATATTTCCATTCATTTCTTATATCATTTATTGATATAGCAAGAAATAGTATTTCCCAAGAAAAAACTATACCTGTAAAACATATATCTAACTGAATTTCTTTATTCATATTAACTTATGGCAAAGCAACAAGCCTTGATCTTAGGTTTACGTTTCATTTTTTTTCTTTTTTAGCTACGGACATTTTTATGTTCATGGGACTTAATTTCTTAAAAATTAGAGTCAGTTTACAAAGCTTAATACTTTTTCCTCCTTGATATAATGCTAATGATTCTAATTTGCATATGAAATCATGAAAACACTTATATGCAATTGTTTACATCAATATAAAGATTGCTATTTTTTCCTTGGAATAAAGGTTACTATTATCTTCCTATCCTGTATGCGGCACTTCAATTTATAATTGAATTTTCCATCATCGCCATTTTCTTTGAATGGTTTTTGGCAATATTTCCACATTTTTTTTTAGTGGAACCATCCTCCAGCCTTAACCAATAACCGTTCTTTTGTCTCCCCGATCTGTACACAAGAGCCAGTTCCAATTTACATTTTTTTCACTTCGTTCCATTTTTGTTTTATTTCCCTTTGTAACATTTTTGCGTGACGACAACAGTCTTTTTCCTGTAGTTTTCGTTATTCATGGTTCGGGTTTTTCTTGTATCATCAGGTTGTTTTCCTTTTACTTCCCCTCTACTGTGTCTGCGTCTCCTTTCATCACGAGAGATGAAAACAGAACACAATTACTCTTTGTTCTCTGTTATGTATTTATTTCTTTACGTTCTCGTTCATGCTCCGAGATAACATTACAAATGTAGAACTGAAATTGTGATTCACTCCACTTCATAAAATATATGAAACTATATATATATATATATATATATATATATATATATATATATATATATATATATATATATATATATATATATATATATATATATATATATATATATAGAATATTTGCCGTAAAATAGTATTTCCTAATACAAAAAAAGCGTGATTCCTCAAGCTACCTTTCTGTAGTTTGATTAGGCATTGTGGATATAAACCATATAACACTTAAGAAAAAGGCAGAGGTGCTCTCATACATGACTTTATTCGAATGAGTGGAAATTTTACATATAAGTAATACAAAAAAGAAGGATAACTGTCTTTGAGCAGTGCTTTTATGTATCATATATTAATGAGATTTCTGAACTTGTATTCACACGTGACTTTACAACCAGTTAAACATATTCAAGTATTTTGTTATTACAAATTATGGGCATTTATTCAGTAACGTGATATTGGATAGAAATATGTGGAATATTCTTAAATTGATGGTAATTATATATCACTGACAGATGTCGACATCTGTAAAATGATACTGATATATATATATATATATATATATATATATATATATATATATATATATATATATATATATATATATATATATATATATACACACACATACACACACACATATATATATACTGTATATATGACTGTGAAATATTTTCTGTTAAAACAGAATTCCATCTAATAAAAGGAGCCCATAAAACGCCAAAAGGCAGGAAGTTAATACTATGTAATCCGGAGGACAACTGTCTCCCTCGACTTGCCTGTCGAGGGAGACAGTTGTTCTCCGAAATATATAGCATTAATAACTTTCTACCTTTTGGCATTTTTATGGGCTCCTTTTATTATTATTATTATTATTATTATTATTATTATTATTATTATTATTATTATTATTATTATTATAATATGCGCGTGCGTGTGTGTGTGTGTGTGTGTGTGCCCGCTTACAATTGATCTCAATATGTCCATAAAAAATAGCCGGAAATGGCCATGAACATGTAATCTTAAAAGGTACAGTGACCCGGAACACGCAAACGAACGCAGTCACGAATTAATAAAAAGCAAATATTAATCGTTTGGATTAATATCCGCTCCAAATTGCCCAGTAATAAGCTGTCTATTTTCCTGTCCTGATAAATAACGCTGTTTCATCCGGACGTGCAACCATTTAAGTGGAAAATTCTGAATTCATCAGGCTCTGAACAGTATTGACCCTAAAGCGCTAGATCTCTGTAGTCTTTGTTTCATCCATAGCTGCTTACACTGCCTATTTACGGGATATAATTCAGATCTATCCTGATGTTGATATTACTGTCGGCCTCTTCAACACGTTAAATAATCTAGAAGAAATGTGTTGTTATCATTTATAACGATCGAATGGCACTAGCAAGAGAGAAAGGACGGATAAGGGTCACCTTCAGGCCAGCATCACTCATGAATTATTCGGTGTAATGTGTAGTTATGCACAGAATCTATTATTATTATTATTATTATTATTATTATTATTATTATTATTATTATTATTATAATAATTATTATTATTATTATTATTATTATTATTATTATTATTATTATTATTATTATTATTATTATTATTATGCTGAACCGTATGAAGTCGATCCCTTTGGTGTCGGCGATTCCTTGTACCAAATATTTTCGACCTCTACGATATCTTTTTTAAAAACTTCATAATTCTCAGCATTTTGATCAGCAGCACCTGGGAAGCAGAAACAATCCCGGCACGATGAAAGGCACAAGCAAATTCTATTTTCATCCTCTTCATTACCACGAAACCTTCCTCCGTCTATTTTCTTTCTTTCTATTTTAGTTCCCCTCATCTGCAGTCACTCTCCTCTCCAGACGACGTCCATCAAACACTACGTCGGTCTTCATTGTCATGGAACCGCCCGTCGTGTCTCAGGAATGGAAGAAGAGGAACAACGTTCGCACAGCCACCGTTTGTTTCCTGTGTAGGATTTTTGCCGTCGTTTGGGACTGAATGCACAAAGAGCGAACGGGAGCTCCGCTCTGTGCTTGCTTCTGCTGCGCAATACACACAGGCGTTTTTTTAGATTCTAGAATGGGTTATTCTGGGATTTTTCATTTTCTTCAGTGGGTACTAACTCCTTAGGGTATTAAGTACAAACGCTTCTAATGTTAATTTACCGTGCGCAGACGCTTGTACAAGACTATAAACGGAACCTCATATGTGCATAAGCACACACACATATACATATATATATATATATATATATATATATATATATCGTTGTATATATTATCCAAGTATATATATAGTATAGCTTTTGTTAAATGTCCAATCCTTTTGTTACAAAATTATATTAATAAACTCAAATTGCGATCATTACCTGTGAAAAAGTATTTCCAAAAAGTAGCATCAAAATCATTAATCATATCCTCCTAACCACGTGGCATAATGGACTAACACTCATGCGTTGGTTAATTACCCTTTCGTTTTGCGAACATGTTTTAAACAATGCCCGTTTCCTTCTTTACTTCTCCCTGACTCTGCAGCTAAGAGACACGCCATGCAGGAAGTTCAAGCACCGAGCCCCTGAGAAAGCGAGGAACTTCCGACAGATATCGAAAAGCGAAAACACAACGGTTGTCAGTTCCAGTGACGTCAGACAAGGGGACTTACCAACGTGATAATGTCACGCGGCCTCCCCTCGCCGCCAACATCGATCACGAAGAAGAATCGATTAACTTTCTATTATTGTTGTCAATCTTCCACTGCCTCGACAGATGAGGCCAATTTGAAGCGAGTATCGGACTCAGGCGTCAAAACTTCTGAAAAAAGAGTCTGATGTTATTATCAGTCTAGAATAACGGTGAAAGGACCTGCCAAATGATAAGTAGGTTTTGAGTCCATGATTTCTTTCGGTTATGAAGGTGCCGATGTGTTTTTGTCTTTATCTGTAGATCACCGATGATTCAAGATATTGGAACAGACCTATGAACACCTACAAGCACGCAAATACTCACGTTCACACACACACACACGCACACACACATGCATATATATATATATATATATATATATATATATATATATATATATATATATATATATATATATATATATATATATATATATATATATATAAACAGCATAAAATATGAATAATAGTATGCAGTAACGGCATATGTTTTATTTAACTATCGATCGACGTACTGGAAAGCAGAAAGACAAATGTTTCTTTATAGATTTTGCAACTCGCTAAGACGCCATAGACTCATTGTCCAGGAAAGGGATTATGCCTTTTTTCTTTTGTTATGGAAAAATCTAGACTACTCAAAAACTGCGAGACTATCTTGTTTTACAGGTTTGTATATCAACATTTCAAAGAGAATCCTCTCCAAATAGGAAAATTATGATGGTATGAATATTCTGAAAATACGGTATCTTCCAATATTTCAGACGGCTTTTGTGCATAAACTTCATTGTCAGAAGCTTGCAAGGGGGAAGGAATTCTTATATAAGTGGTCACTTTTAGGTGTTCACTCAACCAAACTATTACTAAAGGTATTTCTTGGAAGGCAATTCCACATTCGTAAGAACAAGCGTTATACTAACTGAAAGGTGGACAAAGGGACCCCTCGTTTTTCTTGCATATTTTAGAACACTGCGTACTGATGTCTTGGCTGAATGATTGTAATGCTGGATGAAACCGGACCTTGTCTTTTGTATGAACAGGTATGTATTTCTCAGTCCTGAGAAACAGCCAACTTTTTAAATCGGATTTCTCTAACTACAATAGTTGTCATTCCTTGGTATATGCACCTTCCCTGAAGTCAATAACACAGGCAATTGGCTATAGGGTTCAGCTTAACTTGGGGTTTTTTATTTATATAAATGTTTGCAAAATATTCACAGTGGAAGTAAGCGAGGAGCGGACTCAAAATTCGTTTCATAACAAAAAGATGAATTTTGACAATACTTCATCATGGTTAAGCATTAATGAACAATTCCCACAATTAGCTTAATTGTTGAGATACTCAATTAATAATATTTTTTTCAATAGTAATAAGACGCATTTAGCACCGTAACCAAGACACTTTTCATTACTTTTATTTTAACTCTTCATTGTCACGAGCCTAAGCATTTCAGCACTACATATTAGGTGCAAGAGCAGTAATACTCGGAAAATGGTTACAATGGTGACAAACTGGCAGATCATTATCAATGCGCATCACAAACTAATTTGGATCCATTTAAAGTACAGATACATGTATTGTTTTATAAACAGACACGACCATGAATATTACTTGCTGAAAGATTGGTGCGGAAGTAATTATCATTCAAAGAGATGTTTGATTTCCTTATCATATAAATACACAGGTAGGGATTCGACCTACTCACCCCGTGAACTTGAGTTACACAATAATCTAACTGAACAATGGTTTTCACATTTAGATGGTCCTATTGAATGTGTATATTATTTTTTCTCCCCCTATGATATGAGAAGGATTTATTTTTAAAGACGTGCGCGTTATAAATGGACAATATTAGCATTAAAGTAAAACGGGAACGGCAAGTGCCTTTTAAAGAACTAAGGAAGGCCACCGTTCTGAAAATATACTGATAAAAATAGTAAAAGGCTAGAAGCATAGAAATGATTCATTACCCTCACGAAACAATTCGGTTTCCCTTAGAAAGGGAAACACTCGTCAACATCCCTCTTATTCCTAAAGTTCCTCGCTTTAAAGCGAGGTGCTCTTAGCAAAGTGTGAGTGTGTTAAGGGAGAGGCTGGAAGCGTGTAGATGGTCCCCGGGGGAATGGGGAGCTGGGTGTATATCCTCCACGTCACGAATTGGGACAGATAAAATTCCAGTGTTAAAGACCAGATCTGTCGAGCAATTCTCCATAAAAAACAGGAATAGGAATAGCCTCTTTAATACTCGTCCTTCTCCTCTGAGTGCAGCTCCTGGGAGCGTAATTGATGTCATTAGGATATTCAGTTATATCACAATTAACAAAGAAGTGTTACTTCTTGTAGACGGAGATCTTCGTTTTACTCACTACGGTACAAATACTATCATGTGTGGTAATCTTCACTCAACCTTAATTTAAAATGAGACAAACGACGTATAAATTTCTCTAAATTTCCTTTTCTGACTTCTGAAATTCCTTAATTCATACCTGTGAAATATGTTGCATGAAGAAATCCATTTTAATCCAAAGAGTTCTTTCTGTTTTGTTCTTTCTTACATAGCTCTCTCATACGCAATACGAACTCATGGGAGCCTGGGGATTTTCTACTCATGTTTTACCGTTAAGTCATGGGAGGAGAACGCGCTCAAGTAAGCCCATGAGATGGTACTAAAAATATAAAAACAGTTACTGGGACGATTAATTTAATTTATTTTCCAGCTGTGTAAAAGAGTGTACTTTTGCTTTTCCTGTTTGACATCGAAAAATTTGTAACAAAAATGACAACAAAGTTCCATAATTATGACTAATAAAATTGGGCATCATTTTATTAGAAAACAACCCATGAAATAAAAAAAAATAACTGATTAACCTAAGCATTATATATATACTACGAGAGCTCATCAGCAACGCGTCAAACACCCACATATACCCGGGAATATTCACCTAGATGTTGTACTCAGTCTCCTTCCTCCGCCCAATGCAAAATTTCAAGGAAAACAGAAAGAAAAGAAGTGATGACTCATAAAGTTTGTTAAGAAAATTATGATAAAAATGAAGAATAATGAGGAAGATTGAATCTTCAGCATTTCGTAAGAACCTTATAAATCGAGAACTGCAGCCAAGAACAATAGATAACATAAAGTAAAACTTATATCGATAAGTCATAACATGATAAATGGATACAAAAAGGTAATAATGAAAAAAAATATATATATTATTTGCCCATAGAAAATAAATCCTAGAATAAAATCGAATTTTCGTCTATGTCTAATACCAGAGTTTGATGGCTAATTCAAATAAAATTAAATAAAAGACGGAGGCGAAATGGCATTTATTTTTAGCTAAATGTTATTGGAATAATTTCTGTACTTTCCCTTTGATGTATTTCGGTTCTCTGCAACAAAATCCGAATGGTAAGGCAAAGAGGTACCTAACATTTACAGTGAAAAGAGACGTAGGTGAATATGAATATACATATTCAAACGCGCGCGCACGCACACACACACACACACACACACACATACATATATATATATATATATATATATATATATATATATATATATATATATATATATATATATATATATATATATATATATATATATATGAATAGTTCCCACAACTAAAATTAACAGCATCCAGCTCATGGGGTATCTTTATTTCCCAAAATTTTATGTGGTGAATTATTAGAAAAAATAATAATTACCAATATTTCCTTTTCAGAAATTGCCTCAGTAATTCAAGCATTATAACGTCAGCACCACATTACAGTTCCAATAACGCCTTTGACGCCTTTGTTCAGAAAAATTAGGTTATGAAATTTATGCGATTTCTGAGTCAGTTAAAAATGATCACGTGTTCGTTTTCTGTCCCCCTCTAATTAGAACGAGTAAGTCAGAGATGATAAAAGCCATTTCATTAATCTCCATAATATTTTACATTGAAAGCGGTCATAATATTTAAGTGTGAGTTAATAGTTTTCCTTTCAATAATTCCTTGTTACTACATATTCAGGCTCTGTAATGACAATAAAATTAGGTGCGCAAATTTCATCAAGAGAGATGGTTGGGATTTGTAGGATTAAGATATTAATGTAATAATTCACGGTAAATAATCGTGGAAAAAAACTGACGCAACCATTCGACAGATAACATTATATATGCATACATGCACACATACATCTATATATATATATATATATATATATATATATATATATATATATATATATATATATATATATATATATATATATATATATATATATATATATATATATATATATATATATATATATATATATATGTGTGTGTGTGTGTGTGTGTGTGTGTGTGAGTGTGTGTGTGAGTGCGTGCTTGTATTAAAACACTGTTTTAATGATATTTTATTCCTTGTGGTTATAAGTCCTAACTGTACTATAAATAATTTAATTGATTTTAACAACTAACAACCAATTGTATAAGAAATTTCAGCATGAAAAAATGCTCCCAAACTATTTTTTTTAGAAAAAATGGAAAATACGAATCTCGTGTATTTACAAATTGTGAGAATTCATCCAAATCTTAAATGAAAACCAAATATCACAATAATCTGAATGAATTAATTTGAAAATGAATATTACAGACACATTTCTCTGTCTTTCTAACCTGAATCCCTATTTGTGTTTGTCCTATTATTCGAAAATCAAACACAGAAAGACAGCGACTTAACAACTTTAGAGTCCATAAAGATAACATTAACAGTTCCATCATTAAACACCCAAACATCATCTACTCAGCTGTTTATTGCTTGATGGCCCTATTGGCCTTATCGTTACCTTGTTTTCTCCTTTTTATCTATTTTTGTTTTAATTTGTATTTTTCTCTCCTTGTTTCAATAGCTTCGTTTTAGCTCCCGTCATGGTGCCTCTGATATTTTTAAAAGAATTAGCTTTTTAACTGTGATAATATTGTAGTGTTTTTCATTAGTTGTTATAATAAATGTTTTTATGAATAATTACTGAGTCATCTCGCTGTATCTCAGCCTTGAAAATGCAACAATGTAGTTGTGAAGCGTCGGCATTAGCAATAAACTATCAACTGTATAGAGTGCCTTTCCCTGGATATATATACATATATATATATATATATATATATATATATATATATATATATATATATATATATATATATATATATATATATATATGTATATATATATATATATATATATATATATATATATATATATATATATATATATATATATATATATATATATATATATATATATTTATATATTTACATTCATACATACATATATATACAAATGTATCTGTGTGTTGATATAAAATATTTGGTTTCGATATAAAAACATTTTCATCGATAGTTTTTCTTTTCACCGTTTTTCTTTGTACACAGCCTTTGGTTAAAATCTTGCAACCTTCTTCCGGGAATCAAAGCAAAAGGAAAACTTTTCCCTTTTGAAATATCTGCTAAAATACCTGGAGACATTTTCAAAATTTTGAGTATAGATATAATCTCAATTCTCTCAGAAATATTAGTTAAGTTAAGCAGTATTTTTTACATAACGAAAACAAGAACAATTCTTTACGAATAAATCATCAAAGATGCATGACCATTCTTTGAATATACATCCATATTTTTCCAATCATTAACCTTTACAAACAAACACTAGGATTTTTTAAAGAACTTTCTTATCAACAACTTCTTAGGGGCCTTCTTTCAAGCTTAATTAGCTCAGGATGGTCAATTATTCATAGTTCTGTTTAAAGAGAGTTGTCTTTTATCGCCTTCCTTCCCTTCCAAAGATAACGATCGCTTTACGCGGTCAGAAAAATCGACCTTGGTGCATGTACGCTAGTGGTGTAAATATTTACAAGCCGTGTTGTTAATTTAATTACATGTTTATCAAAATGGCTAAATCAATTCACGAAAAATTTGCTATAATTCTTTTCAAGCAGTTATCAAAAATTATTTTCATTCAAGCAAGAGATAAGTTTTTATACTATTCCCATTAAGTAATCTAAATGACAAGGAACTCTTTTCCTTAAAAAAACAATGACTCTATCTTAATATCATTAATAATATGACGTGCTTATAATAAATAAAGTGCAGATTTACAGAAAAATATATATAATCAAAGCTACCACAAAGACCAGCTGTACTTTCAGGCACTATTAGAACTAATGTGTTTCCACGAAAAATATAACAAGGAGGAAACGGCTATGAAAAATGATATCTTCAGCTTTGATGGACGAGGGTTGCCTTTAAAATCCCGTAATTTTACCTAACTACTAGCTTATTAAATTCATGACACGATAAGAAACATAATCTCGTGAAAAATGAAAAGTAGTCTTACTATAGTAAGAGCAATCCTTGCATTCCGTGCTTGCCGTTATTTTAAATTGCAGCTTATCCGGAATCAGTCGAGTGATGGGATACTGTGAGGATGATCGATGATAAAGCCTTTAATGGTTAAGGCAGAAGGGCAGTTTGATAAATAATAATAATAAAAAAAAACAGTGTGAAAAAAACGTTCTAAAAGATAAGAATAGAACTTTATAAGAGAATGAAATGTGTGTGTGTATATATTTTATATACATACATATATATATATATATATATATATATATATATATATATATATATATATATATATATATATATATATATATATATATATATATAAATCAATTCGCGCTACTTCATTAATATCATCAAAGGGGAATTATAAGTGATAAATGATTTGGTACCTAAGTGATTCGGACACACGACGGTACAACCAACGACTTCAAAACCATTGGACTATCATAGAGGTATAAGTTAATGCCGGCTCTACCGCACATATACCCGTCGAATGCGGGGATTTGTACAGTACTTGGTGTTGGCATTAACGGGCATATATGTAAGGTGGAGCCGGCATTAACTTATACCTCTCTTGATAGCCCAACGGTTTTGAACGTCGAATGGAAGACGTTGGCTGTACTGTCGAGTATTCAAGTCACTTAGGTACCAAATCATTTATCACTTATAATTCCCCTTCGACGATATTCCCGAAGTATAGCGAATTCGATATTAAACGACATCTGCAGCTTAATGTTTGTACATAAAATGTCACGTTGCTGTGATAAAAATGTATAAATAGCTACGTGTTCCAAACGTAGCAATCGGCTGTCGTGGTTGTATTTTTCCTTTAGCTGTTCTTTATGCAGTTTTTAGGATAATTTTGACATATCCCAAGAGCATATATTTGTTTTAATTAATATACTCTGAGGATATTATAAGTCAATACGGAAAATTATTTATGGTCTTCCACGGGGTGAGGTCGGAGAAATTTTAAGCCTTCTTAAGAAGGCTTCAAGAACAGGATCATAGATTAAGTTATTTTCACGTTAACGGTTTTCATGATAATAATAATAATAATAATAATAATAATAATAATAATAATAATAATAATAATAATGACAACAATAATAATAATAATAATAATAATAATAATAATAATAACATGCATATTTTACATATTTGGACCTCATGCTATTTGTCTCTGCCAACGACTTTTCAAGGATGTAATATATTGCAATAAAATGGAACCAATGTTTGTGTCAGGTTCCTACATATCTATTTGAGTCTGTCCGCCAGATGGCAGTATATGATCAGCTGTTTGTATATCCAAAACCGGTTTGTGCATATCACTGGACACAAATTTGCATATTAGTGTTTGCTGAAAAAAAAAATTTTTTATTCGGTCGATGTATATTTTTTTATGAAGCCCGTCGCTTTGTTTCGTTATATACTTTTATATAATCCTTATTGCCAGCTACTACGTAATAATGATGTAAGTGAAGCCGATAGGAATTCTTGTATTGTCAATATATCGAATACTGATAGAACGGGAAATCCTTCCAAATAGTAAGTTACTTTTTCGTTATGTATGGTTATCACTTTGCTGTAACAAAGACAACTTCTATAAAAAAAATTAATCAGTTTTGCGTGAGAATAATTCTTTTCCCCTTTTCAGAAATAATGAGCACTCTCTCCATCCTGCAGGTGTCACTGATATAAAGAAGGAACCAATACAGGATTAAATTTCTTATTGCTATTGGCTTTATTCATACACGTTGAAACCAATGAATTCTAAATTCTATGTTAATGTTGTCTGCATCAATTCAGTTTACTGGACTGACACTGGTAAAAAAATGTTCTTGCAATACTGCAGTTGTCATATATTGAGCATTATTTTTGTCTGATATTTTCTAACTATTGATTCGTTAATGTCACTTTGGAGTGGAGTCTAATGAACTAATTTCCTTTCCATTTCAGAATTATGACCTTTCGGAAATGTTTGGAAGAAGATATTTATTTCTCTCTTCTCTCTCTCTCTCTCTCTCTCTCTCTCTCTCTCTCTCTCTCTCTCTCTCTCTCTCTCTCTGACTTACAAGATTAGATCTGATGATCTGATGTATTATTAATTATTACATTATACAACAGTGTTTCCTGATAAAGTCCGGTGGGGACATTCTCTAAAAAGATCACTGGCATAATCATTAAGCAGAAAACCGGTAATCATGTATTTAGCATCGTTCTCATTACAAAATTGAAAAAAAAAAAAAAATTTGACAGACCAAAAAAAAAAATGCATCATCGCTGCGAATAGTAATTGGATAGGCTCGAGTCATCAAATCATTTTTATTGCTCATTTTATGATAACTACATGTGATTTCCAGATTGATTAAGGGGCCTAATCAAATAGTGCACGTGTTTACCGACTTTTTGTCATCGTTAAATCCTAATCCACTTTTCATGATAGAATATTCGTTTCTTCTCTATTTCATCGACGTGGTTAAAATGAAAAAGCAAATTTAACAGAACAACAAGCTCAAATGACGAATTGAGATCAGCCGTAAACGAAAATACTTTAATTATATATCTGTACAATTTAAGGGAAAAGTTCCAATAAATGTTATGTTAATCGGCTGAGAGATTTCATTGGGTGGAATATATCAATATTCAATAAATATTCCATCTAAAATTCACTCTGAAAGCTCATTGCAAATCTGCTTTTCATATGAGGAAACTTATTTTGGAATTGTTTTGAAACTGAATTGGTTTGATTTTTCGCTCTACGTTTAAAAATAAACAAGGCAACAGAAACACTAAGTCGCAATGATGTGCTCAAGTTCGACAAAAATTAGTATGCCCAAAATTTAAAATGGAAAAAATCCAAAATATATTCAGAAAGGTAGAATTCTTATCAAGGAAACAAAATGAAATTAGTAATGAAATTATATATATATATATATATATATATATATATATATATATATATATATATATATATATATATATATATATATATATATATATATAGATAAATATACATACATAGAGAGAGAGAGAGAGATGAGAGCTTTAGGAAACATCATTGTGATACAATTATTTATAAGTTACATGAAGTTTCATTCAAAAAGGCAGGTAATTATAGGTATATTTGAAAAAGTACCATTAGCTTATTGCCATAACAATGTCGTTATGGCGTCACTGCATATTCACGTACCATTTTGGCCATCTGTAATATCAAAAAATCTTCCCTTTGGAAAATTAATGTATTCACCCATGTAACAGATTAGGATGTGTAACAATGAATGCATCTACATATATGTATTTATGTATGTTCACACACACAGACACACAAACACACACACACACACACACACACACACACACACATATATATATATATATATATATATATATATATATATATATATATATATATATGTATATGTATGTCTGTATGCATGTATGTATGTATGGTTGAATCACATCATAATGAATGTATAAATAAAGGCAATTGAAACAACAGAGTGGTTTATAACGGTCGTTTTAGCAGACTGTAAGTTTAAAACAAACGTCGTATAAACAGATGACATACAGATATTCCAGAGGATATTATTGAACAGAAAACCTGAATCCAAAATTATAGAATGATCTTAGCTAATTCCCACAATCAGCGCTAATTTTAGTCATCTTAATTATTTAGAAAAGTTGAAATAGTCTTCGTGTTTTGTTTTACTCCGTATTTTTCTTAATACTTATTACAATGCACTCATCCATGTTCCTTTTAGTTAATCGTAATAGCATAAGTACTTTTAAAGACATATTGATGTTCAGTAATGGAAATTGTATCTGAATGACCAAATTTTGATTTTAAATATTTTATTTTGTTTTAAGACGATCTTTAAAAAAAACAAATCTTCGTGAGATTTTATTTCATCTGAGCGCAGAGACCTTTGCTCAATATGTCCCCCCCCCAAAATACTCCTAAGGTTTCTTTAAAAAATTAGCCATAAATCTGACGAGATTTATGTGGGCCTTTTCTTCTCATAACTTTCTCTCGCCGGAGATTTGTAAGTGTCAATTCATTACAATCATTTATAAAAACAAGATAAATGAAAAAGAGATTTTCTCTATAATTCATTGTCTTACCATTTCAGCCTTTCGGCCTCTGATAACGGTTAGGTGAATATGATTGCTGAGTAACAAAACAATGATGCAGATATAATATTAAGATGTGAAACAGTTACGTCATGGAGGAATGACTTTATGTTGGACAAAGTAGATACGAAGTGGAAGGCTTTTTATAAGAAACTTTTGATTTTTCCTCTTTTTTTATATATACATCGGAGCAGTAGCCCCTGAAAGATTTAGGGACCTTCTTTAGGGAGCACCAGATCATTTCTTAATCGACTTCAGATTATATTTCTTCCTTTTCCCTTATCTGATTTCACATGAAATTCCGTTGCTTTAAATTGATGATCTCAAGAACCACTTGAAAATAGCAAGAACGTTATTTATGTTTCCCCTATCTTGAACGGTTCTTTTATCGACACTGCGTCAAAAAAAAAAAAAAAAAAAGTAGAAAATAAAGAATACCATTTTTTTTTACATTTTTTAAGATCTAATCTGGTAATGTTATGTCATTTGGCCTTTTGTATCCTGAGGCACAATAGACTTTCTTTGTGTGTGATTTTCTCGAGCGAATGGATAATCTACTTGGATTTCTGAGCAGAAGAATGTCTTCTAGAAAAAGGGTTTTGAAACATTTAGAAATAAAACTGGAATATTCTTTGTATCAAAAAGTGACTAATAAGAAATCAGTGCTATACTATGAGATGAACCAAAGATGCTTAAATCGTAAAATGTCAAAGAGCTTTGATGACTGCCGAAGTGTAAATTGTTCTCTATTCAGGGAGACGGAGAGGCATCATAATCATTTATATCAATTACTGCCTTTTCACGGAATTATTCCAATTTCAATGTAATCTAACAATGGGCAGTTCTATAGTAATTTTTCTTTTCCAGCTGTTACAAAATATCATACGTATTTATGGCAACACACACTCAGAAGCAGTCTAACACACGGTTAAGTGAATAAGAGCAAGACTACGGGATTTCCTTGGAGTGAGAGTATACATCCATACACACACATTTTATATATAAATACATATACATATACTGTATATATTGTCAAGGATATACATCCCTCCCTCCTCTAAATTTCAGTGCATTATTTAATTTTGAAATAATCTGCTATTCATTTGACTGTCGAGCTGGGGAAATTGGCGGGCGTCGGACGGACACAAGCATATTTGAACCAGATAATAGCCGTTAGCACCCGTGAGGAGCTAGGCCTCCTTAACCCCGCCCCAAAATCGTAGATCCGGGGAACAATGAAAACCCCCTTTTCCAACCCCATCACGTGATGGGGAAGCATGTAGGTATGGGGGAGGTCAAATAGACCATTTAACGCTAGGGGCGAGGGAGGATTTTAATCTGTAAGCACTTAGTCCTAAGACCTTCTTTCTTCTGTGTTGTTGCTGGTGTATGGCTCCTTGCAGGTACGGTTGGCCCAAAAGTTCGAATTTCAAGATGCCATGTTTTGGAAGCAAGCAGATCCTCCTGTGACCTCGTCAGGAATGCACGTGCTGCATCATTTTCCGCTCCGCTGGTTGAACTGACTTCGACGGACAGCCGGGACGATTGTTAGGCGCCCTCAATGGTCATACAAGGAGAGACAAGCGGCCCTATCGCACTCCGTGCTCCAGTATTTAGCCTGCCACCCCAAAATCCTGAAAATTCCTGGCCGCAGTCGATACCAAATCCGTTGTGGCCCGAAAATGTTCATATGAATTATTCTCCCATCCTGGAGTTCCATCATTTGCATTATCTGAGACTATTTCGTGTAATCAGGGCAAGACTAGCTATTTTTATAATCATTGGATTAATTGTATTGCACGTTGGCCTCATTATTGATCAGCTTGCTTTTTGCCAATCATTACATTATTGTTCCATGTATCCAATTAACCATTAAACGCCGAGCCTCTATTTACAAAAACATCTCCCGTATGCCGGCGGCGTTCGGGAGTTAGCGCCGAAGCGGAAAAAATTTTTTTCAAAAATCACAGCACGCTTAGTTTTTAAGATTAAGAGTTCATTTTTGGCTCACTGTTTTTTCATTGCCTGAAGTTTAGTATGCAACCATCAGAAATGAAAAAAAGATCATTACCATATATAAATATTGAAATATAATGCAGTGCAAAAAAAAATTGTCATATATAATTTTATACAAATCGCGCTGTGAGCAAAACGGTTAAAGCTAACGAGTTATTTTTTTTTCTTTGTATTGTACACTAAATTGCGATGATTTTGGTATATAACAAATTGTAAAACGATCAAAGCAACACAGAGAAAATATTATAACAATATGATGCATGAATCCATAACGAGCGGACGTAAAAATATGTTTTTTTAAAAAATTCACCATAAATCGAAATACTGTGCTAGAGACTTTCCGTTTGTTGAAAAATGAAGCTAATTGATTGAATATTACTAGACTGTAAGTGTGTTAGCTTATAATTGCAGTTTTCGACCATTTCGGTCGAGTTAAAGTTGACCGAAGGTCGAATTTTTTCTATTTATCGTAATTTATATGAAAATATTTCAAAACTGATAAAAGCTACAACCATGAGTTATTTTCTGTTATATTCTACATGAAATTGCGCACATTTTCATATATAAAAGTTCATGTAACGACTAATATAAAACGGTGCAAACATTACGACAACGTGACGAAAGAATTTCTGAGATGTTCGGCCGAGTTACCGCGCGGACGTAAGGAAAATGTTTTTTTCAAAAATTCACCATAAATCAAAATATTGTGCTAGAGACTTCCAATTTATTGCAAAATAAAGGTAAATGACTGAATATTACTACAATGTAAGAGTTTTAGCTTACAATTGCGTTTTTTTACCATTTCGGTCGAGTTAAAATTGACCGAAGGTTGAAATTTTGGCAGTTATCGTGATTTATGTGAAAATATTTCAAAAGTGATGAAAGCTACAACCATTGAATTATTTTCTGTTGTATTCTACATGAAATTGCGCACATTTTCATATATAAAACTTTATGTAACGACTAATGTAAAACGATGCAAACATTACGACAACGTGACGAAAGAATTTCTGAGATGTTTGGCTGAGTTACCGCGCGCAGACGTAAGGAAAAAGTTTTTTTTTTCAGAAATTCACCATAAATCGAAATATTGTGCTAGAGACTTCCAGTTTGTTGCAAAATGAAGGTACATGATTGAATATTACGAGAATGTAAGAGGTTTAGCTTATAATTGCGTTTTTTTACCATTTTTGTCGAGTTAAAGTTGACCGAAGGTTGAAATTTTGGCAGTTATCGTGATTTATATGAAAATATTTCAAAACTGATAAAAGCTACAACCATGAGTTATTTTCTGTTGTATTCTACATGAAATTGCGCACATTTCCATATATAAAACTTTATGTAACGACTAATATAAAACGGTGCAAACATTACGACAACGTGACAAAAGAATTTCTGGCGCGGACGTAAGGAAAAAGTTTTTTCAAAAATTCATCATAAATCGAAATATTGTGCTAAAGACTTCCAATTTGTTGCAAAATGAAGGTAAATGATTGAATATTACTAGAATGTAAGAGGTTTAGCTTACAATTGCGTTTTTTGACCATTTCGGTCGAGTCAAAGTTGACCAAAGGTTGAAATTTTGGCAGTTATCGAGATTTATATGAAAATATTTCCAAACTGATAAAAGCTACAACCATGGGTTGTACTTTGTTGTATTTTAAATGAAATTGCGCACATTTTCATATATAAAACTTTACGTAACGGCTTATATAAAACAGTGCAAAAATTACGACAAAATGACGAAAGAATTTCTGAAATTTTCGGCAGAGTTACCGCGCGGATGTAAGGAAAAAGTTTTTTCAAAAATTCACCATAAATCGAAATATTGTGCTAGAGACTTCCAATTTGTTGCAAAATGAAGGTAAATGATTGAATATTACTAGAATGTAAGAGTTTTAGCTTACAATTGCGTTTTTCGACCATTTCGGTCGAGTCAAAGTTGACCGAAGGTTGAAATTTTTTGTAGTCGACGTACGGTACGTCCACTTGGCACCCAACTGACTGTTTTAGTCGACGTATGATACGTCCAGTAGGCGTTTAAGGGTTAATGAGTCTGCCCATCAGTTATCATGTTGTTTTGTTGTCTCATTGTTTACTTGCTAAAGTTTCTGTAAATAAACCCCTGTAAATTTGTAAAAGAATTCTAATTCCCAAATGGCGACCTTTATCATTCAATTGTAAATCCAGGAAAATCTAAGGTAAGTTTTCAAATAACTTTTCCTTTTGCTCATAAGCTGGGCTTTCTTGGTTTCATGGCAGCATCAATATAAACCTTGTTTCAATTTCTCCCCAACCAAGACTGTACAGTTTATGACAATATATATTATATATATACATATATATACATATATATGTACACACAAACACACACACACACACACACACATATATATATATATATATATATATATATATATATATATATATATATATATATATATATATATATATATATATAGACATTAAACGGAGGCGGACAGGAATACTCTTGATTAGTCATTTGATTGCATGTTTATTCCCAACGTTTCATAATCCATGATTACATCATCAGGGTTCTAGAATTAAAAACAAAAACATTGACAATAAAAATTACAGAAAAAATTATGCAAAGGCAAAGTCAGAACATAAAAATGACAATCGACTTAAAAGGAAACTTTTACACAAAGGACATTTGAGGAACAGGTAAAATACAGAGAAATTAATTAAAACAAATAGAATATATAAAGAGAAGTAAAAAAAAATTATATTTAAAATATTTATGTTTTAAAAACACTAAAATTTAAAATCACATTAAGAAAACAAATAAATAAATGAATAAAAGTGACTAAGGGTATGGGGCCAACCTTGAGATTAGGGTGGCAGGAGTTAGCTGCCACCCTAATCTCAAGTTTACTCTTGAAAAGGAAGAGGACAATCGACTGCCGTTTCTTGACGTTCTGGTCACCAGATATAACAATAATTTTACTACCACGATTTTTAGAAAAAAGACTTTTACAGGATTAGGTGCCAATTTTTACAGTTATTGTTTTTATAATTTTAAGATTAATTCCGTTGCAACTCTCTTTCACAGGGCCCTTTCCCTCACCTCTAGTTGGAAAGCTTTCCATGATGAAGTAACCTTTCTTTTAGAATATTTTAAACACAATTGCTTTCCGTCTAAGATAGTTTTAATAGCCTCAATAAAATACTTAACAAGAAGTTTTTCACTGAGCGATATACTCTTACAGTACCTAAACTACACTTTTATGCCAAATTTCCATACTGTCATGATGTCCATTTTAGAACAAAATTTACTAGTACAATTCAAAAACATTTTGGTGCCATAGATGTTAAACTTATTCCTATCAACCCCCTAACGATTGGCTCTATTTTTAAATTTAAGGATCAGCTTTGTGCTACGATGTCCCCCGGAGTGGTGTATAAGTATTCTTGCCCCAAGTGTAACTCGGGGATTTATGTGGGATCCACTCGGAGACTTCTAAAAGTACGCATAGACTCACATAGGGAGGTAAGTTTTCGTACGAGGGTAAAAATCTCCAACCCCGGGCACTCCAACATCAGAAGTCATGCGAAATTTTGTAAAGACTCCCATTGAGAACAAAGATTTCTACATAACTGGATGAGCTTCTAGCCAACTGGAACTACCAATACTCGAGTCTCTTATGATAAAACAGCTTGTTCCGAAGTTGAACACTCAGACTTTGGCTGTTCCTTTGTACCTGTCATAATGATAATGCTTTTGTTGTTTTGTTTCTCCTTTCAAGACCTCATTTTCTGTATTTGTGTCGCACTGACAGGTTGGCTCCATACCCTTAGTCACTTTTATTCATTTATTTATTTGTTTTCTTAATGTGATTTTAAATTTTAGTGTTTTTAAAACATAAATATTTTAAATATAATTTTTTTTTTGCTTGTCTTTTATATATTCTATTTGTTTGAATTAATTTCTCTGTATTTTACCTGTTCCTCGGTGTCCTTTGTGTAAAAGTTTCCTTTTAAGTCGATTGTCATTTTTTATGTTCTGACTTTGCCTTTGCATAATTTTTTCCGTAATTTTTATTGTCAATGTTTTTTTGTTTTTAATTCTAGAACCCTGATGATGTAATCATGGATTATGAAACGTTGGGAATAAACATGCAATCAAATGACTAATCAAGAGTATTCCTGTCCGCCTCCGTTTAATGTCTGTATTCGGGCATTCCTGTCCCTTGCTCATTGTATATATATATATATATATATATATATATATATATATATATATATATATATATATATATATATATATATATATATATATATATATATATATATATATATATATATATATATATATATATATATATATATATATATATATATGTATTTATATATAAAATGTGTTTGTATGGATGCATACTCTCACTCCAAGGAAATCCCGTAGTCTTGCTCTTACTCACTTAACCGTGTGTTAGACTGCTTCTGAGTGTGTTTGCCATATAATACGTATGATATTTTGTGACGGCTGGAAAAGAAAAATTACTGTAGAACTGCCCATTGTTAGGTTACATTGAAATTGGAATAATTCCGTGACAAAAGCAGTACTTGATATAAATGATTATGATACATACATACGTACATGTGTCTGCACAAAGAACATATTGCGTCAACATACCTGACACCAGACAAAGGTACGTATCTAGTTATAATAAATCAGTCATTCCGACCCACTTTTCCATCCTGACATGAATAGAAAACTTTGTTGTAACCAGATATTATTTCAAACATTGGAAATACACGAGAGAGAGAGAGAGAGAGAGAGAGAGAGAGAGAACTTGTTTCCTTTCCTGTAGTTCTTTATGATGATATATATATATATATATATATATATATATATATATATATATATATATATATATATATATATATATATATATATATACATATACACACACACACAACAGAGCAAGGAATTCGCATACATACACACACACACACACCAGAGAGAGAGAGAGAGAGAGAGAGAGAGAGAGAGAGAGAGAGAGAGAGAGAGAGAGAATGAAAGTAAGTTGATTATGTAGTCAACTCTAACTCACAACTTTTTCTGATTTTGCGAGCAATATAGACACGGGAAATATTCATCTTATGCTAAAAATTCTAAAAGCCAACGTCAACGGGATAAGGAAATAGGTAGTATAAACTGTAAAAATAACATTAGCATTCTTTTACCTAATTGCATACTTAATCCCTTTACCATCACAAATGACAGCAGGCTGGAGTTAGGACCTGCAACTATTGTAAACATACTGCAATGAGGATTTTTCACAAGTAAATAAGGAAAATGTTCATATGTGTAGCTAGAGAGAGACGTTGTTATATCAATAATCCTCTAGAATGTGAAGTTTATTAATTCAATAAATCGCTGAGAATATGCACTGTCTCCTAAATCAAAACCACCCACACATTTAAATCAGTTCATACTAATGAAGACATTAGATAAGCCATCCAGTACAATGATATAATTATGTATTTGGCCATTTTACAACTCAGTAAGTTTTAGATATATGACAGAGTAGTAGGTGCCTAAAATAAAGACAGCGTGATGTTAACGTATCAGTAATCAGGAGGATGCTAAAGACGCGGACTGTTGGAGGTGTATAATAAAGTAATTATTTAGATTAGTGATGTCATATATTAATCTGCGAGAAGGAATATGAATATATATTTGTAAGGTTTCAGCACAGACAGGCATTTCATATATACAAGAGTATATACTGGCGTCCGTAAATTTAAATGGCAAATTAAAGGGAAGGCTGTTTAAGAATCCCCTGTAAAGTTACACGAGTAATTACTAAAACTCGACTTTGCAATGCACTCTAATATATTACACATACGACGTCATCAGCAATTCAAGAATACCTGTATCATCGGTTATGAAAATACTCAAATAGTCTTAATTCCTGATGCAGAGCAGATGCAGATCCCATTAATGTATATGACCACCCTACCTCAAAGATGTGTCACTAAAGCAAATAACAACAGATCCAGCTACAATATAATCATGAATTCTCTTTATTACCAAAGATGAGATTTTATATAAATAGATAAAATGCTAATTTTCGTAATGCATTTATTTTTCTTCCACGTATGCGTGTATCTACGAAAATAACATAACAAGAAGTTGACTATGAAAGAGAATGCTGGTATGTCTGTACCTTAAATATGAAAAGAAAAAATAATATAATTAAGTTCCTATAATAGGTCCCTGACCCTACCAAAAAAGTAGTATAAGTATAAATATTTGCTTCCAGTTGTATCATAAACATAAAAATTTAGCTGACGGTTGTTTATTTAATTTAATTTGAAAAGAATATTACGAAAACATTTTCTAATTTAGGAGAAAGGAAGGTGTGTGTGTGTGTGTGTGTGAATATATATATATATATATATATATATATATATATATATATATATATATATATATATATATATATATATATATATATATATATATATATATATATATATATATATATATATATATGTGTGTGTGTGTGTGTGTGTGTGTGTGTATAGTACATATATACCTCGACAATGCATCTGCTGAATGATACTTAAGCTCTAAATATAATCATATCCATTTACAAATATTTATAAAGGCATATGTTTACAAATATGAATAGATTTCCGTAAAACTCCTGGGACACTGGGGCCAAAAAAAAAAAAAGATAAAACAGTGGACACATGTCTCCTTTACGTCTCTCTCTCGTAAAAAGCAAATCCCCGCTGGCAGATCATCAGAATAATATCTTGATTTTAGAAACAATTTGTTTTTTTGAGGAGAGAATAATGAGCCTCTCTTTCTCCGTTTGCATTTCATTCTCTCTGTTTCCGATGTGATAGAAAATGTCACTGCTGTTCGATTTAGATACTAGATAAACAAAATAGTAGGTGAGCGATCCAATAATTCGGTTTATTTGCTAATGAACCAAATAATTAACGTAACTGAAAAGCTCGACTATGAAGAATCGTAAACCATGTCTCCCTCAAAATAGAAATGACGCCAAATCCGTCCATTGTTGTGACGAAAGCAAACATTCATCAGACTCTGTGCTAACCATAAATACATTTTAGGGTAGTGCCAGTAAGTTTTAGATAATGTATAAACGAAATGTATTAAAAAAAGAATAACTCTTCTTTATTCGGAACGTCTAACAAAAATAAATTACCATTAAAGGTTGGAATAGTGTTAAGAAAAATAACACAGGAAATATTTCTCGTTCACCAATGTAATCTACATGATTTTCTTTCATGAGATATCAATCATTTTCTATTCAATTCAAAGCACTCTCAGTATTAAACTAAAACTAGAAATTCTGTGGTAGTCTTAAGTGTCTATTCGATCTAATACTTTGACTTGTTAGGATTACCTAATCGACACGTAGTTGCTAAGAATTTATAGAGTACATGTTTGTTAAGAGAGAGAGAGAGAGAGAGAGAGAGAGAGAGAGAGAGAGAGAGAGAGAGAGAGAGAGTAAAGTAAAAAATCCATATACATTATATCTAGAAAGATCGCCTTGAGTAAAAATACCATTGTTGTAAGCTAACTGATTACAGACTCAGACATCGTTTGGTATTACAGAGCTGCTGTTTTCATACTGGAGTCAGTGGTTTTATTCAATTTATTTTAAATCACATTACATTTTTCTATGTTTCCTATCTGCCTTTCAACTTGTTTAAAAGTTTTTACTTATTGCTGGCATTTTTTTTATCTTATTTATATCAGTAGTATTTGGTATGCATGCCCACCATTATACACTGAATGGGTATTATCGAATACTGAATGAGGATATTAGACTTTCAGTGGTAAGTGCATTTTTTTTATAATTATTCTTGAATATTTATTTGCGTGGTTTGTAAGCGTTTTGGGCAAATATCTAGATGAACAAATAATCCTTACTTTACGTTTATATGGGTCTTTATTCGCGTATTGCAAAGCAGAACCTTTAAGTTTTTGGAACTATAAACCACCAAGTCTTATTATTCATGGGATGATGAAATCTTCTAAAAGTATTGATGATACTTTTATAACCTTACGTGAGGATCAGCAGTGAGCCTTGAGGAAAATAATGGTCTCAGTACCAAATGAGATGTGTCCTTCTTCCGCCAAATAAGGAGGGGAATCTTTAAAAATATGGTCTCGAAATAATTACTCAGATAAAATTACGATACATTAGTAAATGGATGATTAACTTGCACGAAGAGACTAAAAAGGAAAAAAAAAAAACTATTTAGGAACTGAAATGATCGATAAAGGCAGACGTTTAATCGGGCTAAAATCCTTCTGCCATATAGAACTCAATCGTCACAGGCCTCAGATTTACACTGAAACTTTATTGGGAACTAATGTGTGTGTGTGTGTGTGTGTGTGTGTGTGTGTGTGTGTGTGTGTGTGTGTGTGAGAAGAGAGAGAGAGAGAGAGAAGAGAGAGAGAGAGAGAGAGAAAGGGCAGGAACGTGTAGCGGGGCTGTAGAGCGGACTGGTAGCGTGAGTTATCGTACGGGTTGCAGATTGTCTAATCCCGAACTTTCAAATATAAGATCCCACGCTAGAGGTTGCAAGACACCAATAAAATACGGCGACTTCAGAATAATTGGCCAAGCTAAGGAACCTGGAGAACTGCTTCTCTTGGAAAGTCTGAACATCAAAAGAATTGTACCGACGTTAAATTGCCAGTCATCGGCTGTTCCCCTGTTCATAGCATGATTCTTAAGAATGGTGCGGAAGTCATTGAAATATCTGCTTTCGTTCTGATATCTTCTGAACGAAAAAAGGGCAGAAAGGCAAAAATGTCACTTTGTGGTAAGAAGGGACTCTGGTATGGATTTTTTATTATCTAGTACCGTACATAGATAAAGGACAAATTGCCGTGATTCTTTGTGTCACGAGAAAGATGATTAATGGTCAAAATGAGATATAGAGGGCGAGGACCCGGCAGTTGTAAGATTCGGGGAAAAAACTGTGTCTGACGGGATCCGGCGGAGGTTCTGACAAAAGAACTACGCTAGGGCCGACTCAGCATTTGTTTTGACCGGAAAATATAATGGAATTGATATCGGTGTGTGATACGGCGCCAGAATGCTACTCTCAGTCCTCGAAGACGATACGTCTCGAGGTCGGAGGAGATTTGAAGAGCCATTTCTGACAAAAAATAAGCTCGTCCGTTGATGGGATTCAGAAACCTTTTTTTGACAAGGAAATATGCTGACAGTGATATCGGCTTCGATAAATATACTATTTTCAATAAATATACTGGAGGAGAAAATGAGAGAAACATTTGAATCATCCTCGAAGCCCTAAGCATGAACATTCAAAGATATGTCATTTTACATCAATATTCTCTCAGGATTAAAGTTGATGGATGAAGAAAGAACAGCTGGAGATTTAGTGAGAGGAGTTAGAAAGGGGACTGTGAAGATTAACGCATGAGTATATATCATCACCCAAAGTAAGACAATGGGAAGGGGCAGATTAGAAACTGGGTTTCATAAAGATATAGACATATACACGTATGAGTCATAATGAGCAAACCAGCTGGAATATCCATGTGAATACTCCTTTCCAATTAAACACAGCATAGATTTCTTTGGCAGATACACTGAAAACTGTAGGAAGTAAAATAAAGTCTTTGTAGGTCTTCGGGCACTGTTGTAAATTCTCTCCAAAAGGGATATCTCAAGTAGTGAGGAGTCGATCTTCTAACTTCCATCTCCCATATTTCATCTGAATCATCACTACTTTTATATTTCCTTTTATCCTATACCCTTCGCTTCCTTGGATAGGTCTATCCCGGTTCATTGCATTATAGAAACTTTCTGTAGAGACAAAAATGCCTTCCATAAACGTTACTTTTCCCTTAACACCGCAGATAAAGAACTGTTAGGAGTTACACTGAACTCAGAGTTGATTATGAGCCTCATGTCCATAACTGAGTTGAACAAATGGTTATGAATTAACCACAAATCCAGAAATGGTTAGACAAGAACAAATTAAGTTAATAAAGTGAGCAGCTACCCTAAGCTAAACTCTGCAGACGCTATGTTGACAGATACCTCTAAACCATCACTCCCCGTAGGGGGTAGGGGTAGTGCCGCTGGTGAGCCTTCTGCGATATACTTTAGGAATTACATAAGATTATTTGCAGCGTCCCTTCGGCCCCTAGCTGCAACCCCTTTCATTCTTTTACTGCACCTCCGATCATATTCTCTTTCTTTCATCTGACTTTCCGCCCTCTCCTAATAATTGTCTCTTAGTGCAATTGCGAGGTTTTCCTCCTGTTACACCTTTCATACCTTTATACTGTCAATTTCCGTTTCAGCGCTGAATGACCTCATAGGTTCCAGCGCTTGTTCTATGGCATGAATTCTATATTCTATTTTTCTCTTCTCTAAACCATCACTCAACAGCAAACATACCGTTTCTTTCGTCTTGTGCCTGTTCATGAAGCCCCTTCCTCAAGAGATTTGTTGCCGTCTTGGCTTGTTAGATAATGCCACTGCATTTCCCCTCTTGTTGTGCTTGCTGTGTATTTAATTCCTGAGGAAGTTACTCTTATAATCTGAGTTCAAATGATCAGATGAAGTAACAAATAAACACTAACTCGTAAGAAGTCAGTCAGTTGAAGACAGACACCATTGGATTTATGTTACCAACAGTATACGTTGACGAAGACAGGTTTAGTTCAGTTATGTGATACACAGCAACTGAATTGGGAACTCCGAGTGGCATGAGTTAAGTCATAAATAATTTGATCTGTCAGTAATTGAAATTGCTAAAAGTGGAACAAAAACGTACGTTGTAAATTAAAGTGATACATTTATCAGTGATAAGAGAAAGCATCATCAACAGAGAGCTGCATTTGGTAGAGAGGGGGAAAAGTTTGTGATGGTGAGAGTTAGGTTGGAAGCTGCTTAAGAGATTCATAGTCAAATGTACATATGAAGGTATGAACTTTCACTATTTACGTTAGGAAAGTGTGTGAAGTGTTGTCAGGATAGAGAAAGCAGAAATGATTGTGCAAAGTATACAAGAGCATAAGAAGTAGGTTGCCATAGATAAGAATCAAACTTATTGTGTGTGCCTGTGTTTTATTTTTCTTACCAAGGATAAAATCGTCTCAGGCAATATCCTTTTGACAACAAGGCTTCGCAAATCACGATAACTTCAATAATATCGGCTGTTGACATTTAATGTCAATTAAAAAAAATACACTATAGAGACAGGAGCTGTTTCATAATTAAAACTAGTTCTCTCCCTCCCACCTCTCTCTCTCTCTCTCTCTCTCTCTCTCTCTCTCTCTCTCTCTCTCTCTCTCTCTCTCTCTCTCTCTCTCTCTCTCTCTCCTACAAGCCATAAGCTGCCAGATATTGCTGATCTTTCGCTTCTCACAGTTGCGCAAAAGCAGCATTCACTTTTAATTATTTTATGTGAAAGCTATCTTTAACATTCCTCTCTCTCTTAATGTCTTAATAGCAGCCTTTGTCTCCGAACTTCCTCTCACTTGAATTCAGTTTCACCACTCCACCCTCTTTGTGCTTTCTGTTTTTCTTTCCTTTTTTTCTAATCGTTCTCTGAGATATCTTATTTCCTTTTATTATCTGTCTCTTTTGGCCCTTCTCTCTTTCCTAACAATCCATGGCATCACTCAAATTACATAGTCCTTCCGTTTCATTTTTTCTTTCAAGCAATTAAAGATTGGCTTCATTCATTACTCACCCGACTATATTCCATGCACATGCATTTAGAGAAAGAGTTTAGAATTCATCATGAATATTTATTCTGAATTGATACTTAACAAAATGAAATGCATGTAGTATCTGCTTTCCCTCCCAATAGATAATTATTCATGAACTTTCTTACTCAGGCATACCACTTGTGAATGTTCCCATAGAACCTCTGAACAATAAATTGGGCCAGAATTCCCAGTTTTCTGAAATATTATAGCCACAATATAGTTTGTTACTTTAGGACCGACATGGAATTTAATTAACATTGAAAGGGGAGGTAATAACGATTTTCAGATATTTCCCATAAATATTTGCGATAGATTGTGCAGATGGCTCTTAAGCAGAAATTATTTTAATTTGCTGTGAAAACCATCGAAGACACCTAATATCAGTTAAAATGATTAAGCAACAGAAATAGCAACCAGTATCACTGTAATGACGCCTCCCTATCATAATTATCTATCTGCTAATAACAAAAAATCCGATTTTGTGCCTCGCTCGAAAAGAGAAATATATGAAATCAAGCCGTCGTGAATAATATACTCTGCTCATTACCATGATAAAATAAATAGCGGCGTGGGTATCCCAATCCGATCAATATTGCATCCGTTTTGTACCTGAAATCACATCCCCTCTGTTCAAGTTCTGATGGGTCATCAACCATTCGTCGTAATATTACGTGTCGAAACCGTCTGATAATATCTTGCATGCGAGACGTGAATCCTTGTTTGGATATATTTCCCCGCATAGAAACGTCGGGATGAAATTAGACTTCCGCTAATGCAATCGCATGCATACAGTATTGCATTAATGCATATGGAAAGCCGAGACATGGAGAGGCAATGCAGCGCAGCGTTGTGAACGATTCGATCTCGGGCCAAGAGATTGAATCCTCTGATCTCCAAATGTTCGAGCGAGGAGTAAAATCGTTCTTGCTCTCTGCTGGCGTCTCCTGATTTCAGGTAGACTGGTTTTTATTGTCTATTCCCTCATTTTTAACTATTTATTACTTTTTCTTAAAAGTTGTCTCTCTCTGCAGGCTTATTTATAACCCTTCGGAGCCCTCCGAGGTTTATAATTTGCTTTGCTCTTTCCATAACGGTTTTCAGCTGATTATTTAAGGAAGAAAATAAAGAAAGATGAATGGACATGAAGACGTGTTGATTTGAGACTGAAAGAGGAAAATAGCAAAATGTCAAATCAAAGTTCATTAAGGGAAAGAATAATTTTTTGTCCTCGTGCACTAACCAACAGTCATCAAACATGGGATTAAATTATTACCATCAGGTCCTAAACTAACATGTGAGCAATAAAAACTCTTGTGAAATCGTTACCGTAAAATCATTAAAGACTGCTGATTGCGAGTTCGTTATCTTCAGCGACTAATGAGAGAAGTCTTTCACGTACGCCAAAACAAGTGTTAATAAAAAATTTTCAAAATCAATTCATTTTTTCTGAAGGCAAGTAAATTTGTTTAACAGTGTGCAGTTTATAAGATTTATTTAATAAAACCGAAAAATTCAAAACAAAGGTTTCATTGCCCAAAAGCAGGAAGAATTACGTACCCAAATAATTTAAGTAAAAGATCATAAACCGACTGCTTTAAGAAAAAAAGTGTTCGCGTAGCTAATTTTTTTTATCTAATGCATTTATTCTTAATTCCCCTCTTTTTTTTGCCCGTTAGATTTTGTTAGATTCATTATTCTAATAAAACAGACATATGCTGCCTAACGATTGTTAGACAATGATTATAATCTATTATGATCACGGAGGA
>NC_089747.1:51015694-51023194 GCF_040412425.1 Macrobrachium rosenbergii
CACACACACACACAAACACACTTATCGTTTAAAACTTGTATAGCAAACGGTAAAAGACAAACACTGATTATGAAAGAAATCCTCTTTACGTAAAACTTACCTAAACAGGCCCAGCCAGCCGACATTCTACCTGTCAAAACAGCTGCTTAACTGTCACTTTAAGGCTAGCAGCTTCCAACCTCTTACCTAATCCACAACTTTAATACAGGGGTTACGGTCATCTTTTATGTTGAATTTTTTCAGATATTCCGTAGAAATATTATTTCTTCGTTATACCTGCAAAGTGATAGCTATGAATATATACTGTAGCAAACTTAGTTCATTGATAGTTTATACCTATAAATTGTTTTTCGGCCGTTGGTACAGGATATATGTCACATTTTATATTCCGCCACTTTTATCTTCACAAACATCCTAATTCAGTTACCTAAATTACACCTAAGTCTGGTTTTATTTTGTCAGAATGTGTTTATAGATAACGTGTACACAGACTGAGCTTAATTTTTGTTCCTAACGCATTTTTTAGCATGAATGTATGCTGTTAAACTGAAAGATATCGTTCATCCATAGATAAAGTTTTGTATTTTGATGTGTTTCATAAATATAATTTATTACAGAATACAAAAAAAAAAAAAATTGTGTACAGGAATTTTACAAAAAAGCAATGAAATCCACTTAGTGTGCTTGGATACATATACAAAATTAAATCTTGATAACAACATAAGTATGCATGTCCTTCCTATAACAGAAAAGTACATGTGATAATTGATTACATGAAATTGTAACAAGTGGGTATCCATTATTTAGGATAACCTATCACTTACAGGACATTTTTCTTTATATACGAGGGCAAGCCGTGTTTATATTTATATTTTTGTTATACCAGAAACACCAACGATGGTTATTACGGATTCCTGCGATCATCAGCAAATACAATGGTGCATAAATGTGTATTTCACTGCGTCTGTCGAGTCGACACACACACACATATATACATATATATATAAATATATATATATATATATATATATATATATATATATATATATAAAGTATATATAAACACGCACATACACACATACAAACACGTACACACACACACACACACACACACATATATATATATATATATATATATATATATATATATATATATATATATATATATATATATATATATATATATATATATATATATATATATATATATATTGTGAATTCACTTCAACTAACATTTCTAGTGACAAGCCATTAGCCTCGAGGAAGTTGATTCATTTGCTCAATGAAATGTATAACTGCGACTTACTGTTTATTATGCACCCTTTCATCCGGTGCGATTTCATGCCAATCCGGCCAACTAACTACTGTAGATTTTGTGGATAATATTTGCCCATAGGATCGACATTGGTGGAAATTTGGCCTCTCACTTATTCGCTAGAGTCTTTTCGGGAATATTTGCTTTTAAATCAGAAATGAAGCAGATAAATATTCCAGGCGCTTGTGTATGCACTTCATTTATTAAAGTTTTTTTTTTTAGCTATTACCTGCTCTCGTCTGCAACAGAATCTACCCATCCGTCTACTGGATCTCTTTATCGGCAAATTCGTGTTCGCATGACATTGCATGGTTTTGTTCGCGTGGAAATATAAATGAAATTTGTATGCACTGAAATTTATGCGATTCCTCCTTGCTTTCATGTACAGCAAATGAGGTATCATGTGTGAAGAATCTCGCGATTTAGACATTTGCCTGCAGTACCTTTATGTAGCAGCAATAAACACACAACTATGTTTTCTGTAGGCTAACACTAATCTATGCCTTCTTTATCTCTTTTCCGGGAACAATTTTTTTTTTCTTTTTCTTTTTCCGGAGCATAGCCTCCTAACGCGGTCAGAGGCCCCCTCCGAGCGTTTCGTGATCAACCTGAGGAACGGCGATGTCTGAAATATAGTTCGTGACTTCGCTTAATCTATCATGAAAAGAGGGCCATTTGGGATGTGTGCGGTGCAGTCCAAGCCACTTTCCTGAAGCATGTTCCTTCAGATAGAGCACTCAGTCACCTTAAATGACTTCTTTTTTAAGCGAATGGAGTTATATGTCTTTGGGATACATGATTAATTTCTTTTGTTATGATGAAGGCAATGGTGAAGATTGTTATTATTGCTGTTATTGAAAGATAAGCTAAAGCCCTCACTGCAAAAGAAGAATTAGTAACCCCAAGGGCTGCAATAGGAGAGCAGGTCGGGACGGAAAAGAAATACTTACGGAGCGAATGAACTATAGAAGAAACCAAAGGAGACTGAATACATAAACTAAAAAATAAGACTTAACTATTAACAGCATGTATGTCTATGAGTGTTTAAAATTAAAAGTCAAATTAATATGAGCATAAACAAGAAAGTGGATGCATATGGATGTTGTTAATCAGGCTGAGAATAATATTTGTGCCAAGACACGCTACATGCAGCTTAGTAAACGTAAGTTTAAATAACTGAAGAAAATCAGACATCAAAAGCAATATGACACTTACTTTAAACTTTGGTTCTCCCATAAGTAACTCTTATAAATCACTTTCTCATTTTGTACCGATATATCCTCACACTTGCGTCTGCGTGCTGGTTTCATGGTTAGGATTCAAGTTTAATACGGGGCAAGTTAACAATTTAATCGTTGTGATCATTTCAAGTAATAACGATATTCTGATGCTGTATATAAGGAATTTGTATATTTTTATTTACTGAAGCTATTTCAGACACAAATTTGTATCGCATAAAAAGACCTTATTGACTTGACAAGCACTAGAAAAAGCAATCATCTGTCGCTGGGATGAATAAATAATACCTAACACAAAATGCTGTTACTGGGCATAAAATCGTTGCTGTTAAAAATCAATTTCTTAGAACTTGAAACAAATATTATCGGAATACTGTGACTGATTCTTTTAACAGATCTTTATCAAATACATCAAAGTTTACACATTTCATGAAAAAGACGCCAGAAAACTATGAAACAATGAGCCAGCAGTCATTTTAAGGAGAGCTGTTTAAAACGAAATAACATAATCGGTCTACATTCACAATCCTATTCATTATTATATTTACATTAGATCTTTTCACTAACTCTCAAGGGAAAACAAGGTTTGGAAGTCCCTAAAACTACATAAAAACAAAGTAATAAAAAAAAAGTACATGTATGGACAGTAAACTGAAAGAACAGAGAGTTTTTTCAAAAAAACTTACGAGAAACCAGAGAATATTATTCCTAGATAAAAATAGGAGAGATTTGGATATTGAGGAGAAGACTGGAGACAAAGGATAAGGGCCATTAAGAGGTTTTAAGAGAAATGAAGTGAGTTTTTACGAACAGGATAAAAACATTTAAACGATTAATTAGGAAACAGATATTAGATACATATGAACGATGGTATCAGATAAGAGTGCATTCTTATGGGAAGTGTAAATTGAAGGGTACTTGAAGAATAATAAAAGCGAGGATCAACAAGGTGAAAGTCTTGAGGATTATTATATTTCTGAAAGTGGTTGAAAAATTGATTCTCAGGCATTGGAATTTGCTAAAGGAAATAATGGGATCACTTTTAAAACCCACCCGGAGATTTATAAGGAAAACTATGGTGAGAACATGTAATGGGAATGTCAAAACGTACGATTTTTACATAAGTTCAGTCACAGAGATAACGAATGTTAGTCGGGGCACTTGACTAGCGAGTAAAGCAATTTTGAAAACACTGAATATGGCTTGTTCTTTTGCGAATAAAAAAAAAACATCAGGCGTGTTTGCAAAGGACACGCAAATACAAAAAGGAGTATACCAGTAGAAATTAAGTTAAGAAAAGAGAATATATATATGTATATATGTGTATGTATATATATATATATATATATATATATATATATATACATATACATACACATATACATACATACATATATATATATATATATATATATATATATATATATATATATATATATATATATATATATATATATATATATATATATATATATGTATATATATAATGTTGATCAAAGCATTGAACGGGTCACGGATATCTTTGCCAGAGTGACGAAATGTAAAACAAAGAAATGAGGTAAAGGTGAAAATGTATTAACTACGACCCATAAATATCACACAAAAAATTATGAGAAAATAAGCAGAACAGGGCACAGAAAACGTAACAAGAAACATATACGGATTAGCTCTAAAATCTCACCTTAAATTAAATAATATTAACGTTTCATTGAGGGTTAAAAATAAATAAATAAGCATAACCTTCTAAACAACAAAACGATTTTCTTGATGTTTATTTAGAAAAAAGAAAGCAGGTATAAATGCGTCATAGACACGTTCTATAAGAAGGAAATAAAACTTGAAAGGAAAGTGAATGCTTCATATAAAGCTAACAAAGATATTTATGACCTTTTCCAATTTTGTTTATTCCAAGAAATGAAGGCTATGGAATCACTCTTCGAAATTCTATATTTAACCTTTATACATATTATTGTCTTTAATTCACCAAGATTACTAACTAAACAGTGTTTCTTCGTTGTAAATATATTTGCACATCCCATCACTGAAACTGGACATTTTCTTTACTATTATGATATAACATTGCTTTTTTTAAACCAACATGAAACTGGCATACACCTAAAGTTGAGTCCGGCTTCTTTTTCTTCTGGCATCATCGCCAGAACTTCCGAGCTTCCAACACTCTTAAGAAGACATTGCAGCTCACTTTATGAGCTCTCTCTCTCTCTCTCTCTCTCTCTCTCTCTCTCTCTCTCTCTCTCTCACTCACTACATGGAATATTCTTTCAGTCCCCAAATTGGGAATATGTATTATCAGGAAAGGTGGGGGGAAGGAGTGGGTTCGACAAGGGATTGTAGAGGGGAGGAGAGGAAAGAGATCTTTATTCAGTCCAACATTCCTTAAGATTTCCCCGAATAAATTAGAGCGGAGACTTATGCCGTGAATTGAACCCCCTCCCTCTAATATTACGGATAAAGACGCATCGGAGGGAACTTTTCCCAGGGATAAAAGGTTTCTCTCGGTGCAAATAGTCACGGTGTTGAAATTTCATTTATTTTACGTTAAACAAAGATGACTGAGAGCATCTGTTCTGCTGGGAGCTACGTTATGCTATAAGGTGCCTTGAAAATCGAAGGGTGAATTATAAAAATATAAATAGGTTCAATGTATACACACACACACACACACACACATATATATATATATATATATATATATATATATATATATATATATATATGTGTGTGTGTGTGTGTGTGTGTGTGTGTGTGTTTATGTGTGCGTGCGTGTGTGTGTGTGTGCAAGTATGAATGCAATGGGATTGAATTACATATAATTATGTACTACATTTGTTAAATACTAACGCAAATCTTAAGTATTCAGATAGTGCACGGCGTCAAGAAATAACACAAGTTCTTAATGGAATTCAACACTACGTGAAAGCAGCGCCACAGAAAATTGTAACCAATGTCCGATCCCCCTAATCCAGTATTAGTAAGATCGGGTCCCGTGCCGTTTCGCTGCTCTGAGTTTATGGCCGGAAAACGTCAATATCCTCAATATTTTACGCACACTCTGTAAGTGTAGCTCCTGACCCATGGCGCAAAAACGCAGACTAGCTTTCCACAAAGTATGATGTAATAAAATAAAAACATATTGTGCGTCTGAGACACGGGGTTTTATCTCCGCCTGACTTTTGTGCAGCGCGTTGACAAACAGCAGAAGGGTGAGCTAAACTTGAAATTATGAAAGCGGAAAAAGAGTATCAAGGAAGTAATACTCATCAACTTAGGATGGAATAAACAGCCAATTTATATCGAAATTCGGTATGAAAAAAAGGCCATCGTGCATTGTCGAGGAACAACCATTGAATGTTATTGCCTCAGTAACATAACACAAAAATTTTGGTTGAAATTATCTGATAAAATAAAAAAAGGGTACTTCATTTATAACAAGAAACTGAATATTGGTTCTTGAGACAATGATGAATAAAGTACCAAAATAAATAAGTAAATAAAGAAATACAATATGAATCAATGAAATTTAACAACCCAACCAACGATCCAGTCCTACCCATACGTGCAGCCAGTAATGTGCTAATCCCGAACGAAATTCACACTGCCGCCTTCCTAAACGAAGTCCGGCCTCATAACAGACGGCACTTGTAGGTGTTTGCTATCGGAAAGTGAAACTGGGGAGCCCCTGAAGGAGGTTGTTCGCCTCCACGCTAATTTCGCCCTCGTTCTGGGGCTGCGTGCTTCCATTTACGCTGCTGCTGCTCGCCTGTAACATATAGGCTGAGACAATGTGGCCGTGTTTAACTTCCACTGCGGGGAGGAAGCTGTGAGAGAATGGAAATGGCTTATTTCTGTGTGGTCTGTTTCACCCGTTAAATGCGTCCTCCTCCATATCGAGGAAATGGCAGCTTTGTATTTGGTTCCAGTCAGTTCTATTTATCGCAACGCCGCGCTGTGGAGTTGTAGGTGTTCATGTAAAATTCACTAAGGAAGGCAAGTCGAGTAAAAGGGTCAATTGAACACTTTTTTTTTTTCTTGTTTGAAAATAACGATCATAACTATTTTCAGATAATGCATTATTATTATTATTATTATTATTATTATTATTATTATTATTATTATTATTATTATTATTATTATTATTATTATTATAGTTGAAAAAAGGGCCGTCTGGATGCCATTCAGTTTATATTGCAGTTTTTTTTAATATCTCGAATGAATTTCTTTGTAACGGCAGGTAAATTATATAACATCTGTCCAAAGTCTGTTTATGTTGAGAAACGGCAATATAAACTCATCGTCATCCACACGGCCATTCTTTTTAATGAAGTTTGTTTTATAAAGGGTCTTCTTCCGAGATATTATTATTATTATTATTATTATTATTATTATTATTATTATTATTATTATTATCATTATTATTATTATTATTATTATTATTATTGATGGAAAGAGAAACCCACAAGATTCTTGTGTATAACTTGTTTACTGGTAGCCTGACTACCTCATCTCTTGAAAAAGGGTCACAGTTATGACCTGAAAGTGCTCGAGATCAAAGTAATATGTAAATATTTACCAGTAAACAAGTTATACACAAGAATCTTGTGGGTTTCTCTTTCCATATTCAGAAGAAAACTGAAAGAAATTTTTGTTTGGTTCATTATTATAATTATTATTAATTTAACCTTCATTAATTTTCATCATATATGCAAAATACAGATTCTAAAATACAGATCCTCAATACTAAATCTAGTATTTGGATCAATGCAAGCTATATATCAAAACCTATTGTCATGACACAGAGCTGTTGCTAAGCCCCTTCTCTCTCTCTCTCTCTCTCTCTCTCTCTCTCTCTCTCTCTCTCACGAAAAAAATTTAGCAGTCAGAAGCAATAAGAGCCACTCCTTTGAAAAGCCTCATGTCTGCCAGACT
>NC_089747.1:51025694-51045694 GCF_040412425.1 Macrobrachium rosenbergii
GATAATTAATTAATTTTCCTCTATTTACTTAGCATTAAAGGCATTCGAAAATTGTACAGGAATTTAATCGACCTGTACTATCATGCAACTCTATGTGCTTTATTTGTGTACATGTAAATATGTACTAAGATCCAAATATTGATCTCTTCATTATTTTCAAAGTTGAAGTGAAATATCCTTAAAAACACAATGCACAAAGGACACTCATTCAATTTTAACTTCAGATTTTCGTATTTTTGTTTCATTATCGCGAAGTTGATGACAGTGATGATCAAAATGAAAATAATTTCATGATGTAATTATAGTGAATAACAATCGTAATCATACAATATTATTATTACCGGTGAAAACCAGCGAGATTCACGCCCAAAATCTATGGTAATCAGAATAAATTTTTCATTTTCCGTGGAAATGTTAGCTGTCATTATCATTATGTTTTTTTTTCCGGTACCGTAATGGTAATGATGGGATCTCGATTCTGATTAAGAAAGTCTGTCATTTACTCTAAATCTCATAATAATTAAATCGATGTCTCTTTTGATTCTATTTTGGACAAAAGTGCCCAAAGATAATATCTCAATATAATAAATAGTCTTTTTATTACACGAAAATTCACTTCGCACAAAAAAATTCCGACAAACTTCCAAAAGAATTTTTAGTTTGGATAAACGATAGGCAATAAAAATACAAAAACTAACAAATACACAAAACTAGACTGAAGGACAATGTACCAAAGTAGAGACTCTCAGGGGACAAGAAAAGTGAATAATTGATGGAAGCAAAGAGTATCTATTCGTCACGGAGCTTTAAGATATGATGGCTAGCACGTAACTGCAGGGTACAACAACGTCAAACCACGACGTGACTGATGTGATTAATTACGGAAACAAAGAAAGCCTTTTAGTTTTATTATATTCTGTAGCCGGAATATGTTACCAGCACCGAATAGAGGACTAAAGAGAAGGATGAAATGTCATCAGTTTAAAAATAAGAATGGAAATTAGAACCGTGTCACCTGATAACGTTATTACATATTCCATTTGGTAAGAAGTTTACTGAATACTGAATGAAGCCTACATAAAATATTTTTCTTTTTTCTTTAGCGATGATATTCCATTAGTCCAAAAAAAGAAGTGAACTTGAAGAAATGCACGAATCCGAACTCCATGAAAAAAAAAAAAAATCTGTGTTGTCGTGTAGGTAACCGAAGGGTTCGTCTGCATTTGGCTATAGCGCTTCGTTCTTCTCAAGAAAGCGGTGCGCGTCATTATGGGAATAATTAAAGAGGATTATATACTTATACATTTTAGCGTGAATTCTCAGCGGGAATGCGATAACAGCAGTAGTAAGTTCTCGCATATGGAATTTTTTTTCTTTAAGAGAGCTCGTAGCTGAAATTCGAAGTTAAACAATAATTAAACTTCCAGGCAGTTATCTTTTCACGGAAAAGATCTTTGAAAGGCTTTGAAGTAATATTCGCCTCCTCTGCAATGATTATTTCTATCAGTCTTTCATATGTCTAATTTTATGTCACATATTGACCAAATTTGCGTCTTGCTGAGCCTGACTGCACTGAGGTTAAACTCGTCTCTAGAAAAATGCAAATTCCTGACACCTAACAACGAATCCCATTTGAAATGGACTTCATGACTTTAAAGTGATAACGAAATTTACATGCTAAGTTATTATTTATCTTCAGGAGCTATATATCACACATTTAACTAATATTACCGAATGATTCATAATGTTGAATCGTTCTGGGTTGAGCAATCTATTTCCGGTTCTAAAACTAACTCCTGTATGGGTAGTCTATACGTACTCACAACAGCCTTTGGTACATCCAACCTAAGTTCCCTGATTGCATCTGGGCCAAGTATATTTATAAACAACATCGGATGTCAACAAAGGACTGACTTTGTCCTTGAACTTATAATTCCATACCCAATCTACTATAACTCTCTCTGTTACTTAATGATGCGTCATGCCTACTAATGTAATCAAGGTTATGCACAATTAGCTATTATACAGCATAAGGCTAGCATCCTCATCCTGAAACACTTACTAAGCACTAAAGAGGGTAACACCTTTTTCGACGCATCCCCCCCAAAGAGGGAATGGCCAGTTGTGAAATACATAACATATATGAGTGTTTGCTTAAATGCCAGATAGTTCCTGATGATTTTCATACTTCAGTAAATACAAGCCTGTACTTGAGAAATGTATATAATCGTTCGAAAATCATTATTCCTTAATTACGCGTTTCGTATATAGCCAAGGGTACAATCACGATATAAAAAGCTCGATAGTTTTCTTTATGTAAAATACAGGAAATCGATATAATCTCACATTCTTTAATTGAAAGGCAATAAGGGACCGCTCTAATACAGTTATATTTAGTATGTAATGAGACTCCTACGTAACATCCAGTGCATAATAATGTTATCTCATACTTTACTTTACAGACGTGAAATTATCACAGACGTGAAATTATCACTTTAATTTATTTTCGTATGACTTAAGATTAAATAGGTAATCATCTTAATTCCTTTTTTTTTAACTTTGTCGATGCTGCTCTATTTTTTTCAATAAGACTATTGTAATGAAAACAAACGTTCATCCTAATCTTATTACTTTCTAACATTCTGGTGAGCGTCTTGCAGATAAAATAGAAATCAGTATACAGTTAAATAAAAGATAAACAGCATGAAATGCTGATCCGGCATGATGATTAACTGCGTCATGAATAAAAATTACTGTCATAACATTATGCGTCCTTTGTACGGCTGCCTGCTAGTTATTCTGATTTTCAATCTTTCATCTTTCTGTTGATATTGCATGAGAACGCTCCTTTTGAAGCGAATAAAAGTAAAGAAAAAAAAACAAAAAAGGAGTCAAGACGAAAGGAAAGCAAAAGCATGCAGTAAATTCCAAATCAGAGGAAAAACTCACCAAGCCATTATGACAGGTGGTGCGCGCTTTCTCAGCTCCACTGAAGTGTAACCTGAAAACAAAAGGTAACTTCAAAAACTGTAAACACTGAATCGGTGTTACACCGAATTCCTTCTGAGTTCACTCTCTGGGCAAATAAAGTTAACTGCATAGGGCTCTAAGCACGAGAATAATATTCAGTAGGAAAATCATTTGTATTTGTTTACGTAAGTAAATATCAACATATACTCGTAGATTGAAGATGTTCCTTTTATGAGTTTTTTAGATTCCTTTAGTGTCTAAAATGGCGAAAGATTTTGTATTGTGTTTTTTTTTGTTTGCCTTACATAATGATTTTACTGGAAAAACTACACTTAATATATTGTAAGTTCTCTTATTTCAAACACTTTTAAATATTTTTAAATATTTCTTAGAAAAGTTTGATTCAATGAAAAACCAGCTGTACACTGTGTTAAAGCAGGCTGTTTATTGTGTCTATTTCAGGCCATAAATGCTTTCATAATGAATGGATGCATGAGCGTGACTGGTTTTGTGTGAAGGTGGGTCTGGCAAGATGGCGTGTGTAGGACGCAATGCCTTTTAAATATTTTTATCCATGGAGAAATTATTTGAAAAGCAACCCTCCAACCCCCAAAAAGAAGCAAGGGAACGGTACTAGTACTGCAATCGTATGAGAAAATAAAACGAGGAACGAATACGGATTAGATGATGCCTATAGAAAATAGCGTGGTAAGTGGTGAGAAAGAAAAAAGATATATATAATGTATGAAATTGTTTGGAGAAACAAAAACATGAAGGTAAATGATAACAGAAGTGAAGTTTTCAATGTAAACGGAAGCAAATAAATAGAAGAAAAGCTACTTCCTCAGACTTTTTAGAAAATAAGATTACAAAGTATGGGATGATTAACCTTATGCTTCCGAAAGTATGCGATTTTCACCTACCAAGAGAGAAGACGCTGTTATATTTGATTTTTTTTTTTTTTTTTGTGGGAGGGATGGGATGGCTGGTTCTTTTCTGTGCACGTGTCTGTGCATACCCACATACACATTTATATAAAAAGCCACTTTTTTAATGACTACCCTAATAACCATGATTTTTCAAAAACTATGAAATTCTAATTTCCCTCCCATTAAGACGGGAAATGAGTCAATTCCATCGACGGAAAAATAGCAATAATGGTAGACCAATGAGTGTCTCAAAATTCCCAGCCAAGGGATATTCATTTATAATGGCGAAGGGGCGCAAATAGAAAATGTGAAAATAGAATGGCACTATCAAAACTGTCTTTAATTGAAAATAGATAAATAAATCACTTAAGTATCAATTCCTTTGTGGATCTTTATTTAAGTCATTCTGATCGGAATTATTTATCATTGAAAATAGTCTGGTTTCCCTGGAATACGAAACTATAACATGAAATTTCTAAAAGTAAAGTTCAAGGCACAGAAACAAACTCACACACACATACACACACACGCAGACATCTATATCTATATATATATATATATATATATATATATATATATATATATATATATATATATATATATATATATATATATATATATAAATGTCTGTGTGTGTGTGTAAAAGATGGTAGTCCTTCACATGACTTTCAAAGCTGCAAATGTTCTGAGTCGTAGAAGGAATAATAAATTCGTTTTCAAATCATGATAATGAACTGAAAAACAAATATTTAATGGACCTTTTCACGTCATATTTATAAGTGACCCAGATTTAACCATTTCTAGAATTTACCTTTTTATTTTTATTTGAAAATTGGTAAAAATGGTATTTCAGTTTTCAGTGAATATAAACCTGTCACTCTTCCATTACCAATAAGCTACACACACACACACACACACACACACACACATATATATATATATATATATATATATATATATATATATATATATATATATATATATATATATATATATATATATATATATATATATATATATATATATATATATATATATATATATATATATATATATATATGTGTGTGTGTGTGTATACATATACACACACACACATATATATATATATATATATATACATATATATATATATATTTATTTATTTATTTATCAGTATAAATTCTTAGCATTTAAAAATAAGGCGCTGAGAAGAATATTATGAATGAAATGGAGGGACTGGATATCAAATAACAGAATTAGAGAAGTAACGGGGGTGCAGCCGGTCAATGACTATGTTAGATTCTCATGTTGGAAGCGGCTAGGCCACGTGTATAGAAGACAGGGAATAGTACGAGATACACCAGGGTGGGTTGCCCTTGGTAGAAGAGGTAGAGGTAGGCCAAAGGAGACGCGGTTAAAAACAATGAGGTGGGAAGCAGGAGAAGAATGTTGGGGAGGTCTTGAGGAGTTAGCCCAGGACAGAATGTGGTGGCGTGAGTTCATCGAGGCCCTATGCATCGCCGTGGGTGCCACAGGAAATGATGGATTGACTGATTATTATCAATATCAGTTTGGCTACAATAAATTAATATTTAATCGAATCTTCTAAATCCTAAAGAGGTGAAATACATAAATATTATCAATAATGCGGAGCTAATCTACATATTACAAGTCTGATTGTTTGATAAAACTGAACTCATTAATTTTTGTGTATCTGTGGATAAGAGAGAGAGAGAGAGAGAGAGAGAGAGAGAGAGAGAGAGAGAGAGAGAGAGAGAGAGAGAGAGAGAGTGTTTTCATCTGTGCTTACACAAAAATCTCTCATATATTCCTCCACCATACTCTCTTAAACAGATATTTAGTTTTCTTTATGACGACGTGTGTTATTAAAAATAAGACTATGATAATAGCCCACTTTGATAGCAAAATATGTTATGAAGATAGAGAAGATTTTCATAATTACAACAGATGCTACAGTGTACTAAATAGTCATCTACACAGGAAAGTTTTGCAATAGACAATGACACATCTCGTTCTGATCCTCAAAGCATGAATTACCTATTACCACAAACAACTTAATCCCTCGGTATGTTTACATAAGGATTATTAATTCCAACCAGAGGAACTGCAATGGAGGATCAATCTGTTACGGACAATAATCCACAATGAAAGGCGCTCTTACTTCCTAATTAAAAAGATTTAAATTATGTCGTTTTAATCACCTTTTCGTCACCCGTCGTAACTCATTTCTTAGGCAAGGATTGATAACTGTTATTTGTTCAATCAAAGGTTAGGCATTTGAAAGTTATCAAGACTGTATAAGTTTTTCCATCCCTTCTCTTTTTCTATTATTGTTCAATCTGTAATTTATTGTTACCTAATAAAACATCAGATTACTTGGTGAATGTTGTCGTGTTATGATTTTTGTACATTTGATTTAAATTAATTTACTTTACGTTTTGAGTACATTTTGGCTATGTTACGATTTTTTACTTATTTTCTATGACCTACTCTGAGAATTCTTTATTCAGTCAAGCGATGGTGCAGGATTGAAAAGTCCTAAACGAAAAGCAAATGTTCTTTCTTCGTATCAAATCATCGCGCCTACGAGCACAAGCACCTCGCTCGCACAAAGGTTAGTTGGGAAAAGTTGCACGATTGCTCTTCAACTTTTAATCAGTTTCCATTGTTGTAACACTCTGTTAGGAAAACTCTATTTTATTACTTTTTATTAACGATGCTAAACCGCGCGACTGGGAAAGGGTAAAATTGATGGCACTTTGAAAAATACATCGTAATGTTGTATGAAAAACTAATATGTCTATTTTTGGAATACTTATGCAAAAGTACACAGAGAGACAGGCATGCAGATAGATACACAATGTGTGCGTAACTATGTATACAAGAAAATTAGTAGAAAGACAAGGCATAAACAAGCGAAAACAGGTAATCAGGTTGTTTGTGTGTGTATCTCTGAGAGAGAGAGAGAGAGAGAGAGAGAGAGAGAGAGAGAGAGAGAGAGAGAGAGAGAGAGAGAGAGAGAGGGCTAATGCTTATTCATATGCTTCTTTTATGGAACCCAATAATTCTGACAAATAACTGTTCGCCTTCAACTTGAGGCCATTACTTAAATGCAAATAAGAGCAATTTGCTCCTGACACACACGCAGCTATATTTAAATGAGCTGACAAAAGACATCATCATTATCGTTTCATGACTAATCAAATGGATTCCGGAGAAGGGTGACAGTTTTTAATGATGACGCTGACACGAATATATTTCAATTCCATTTTCAAGTTCCACGAAGCACTGTGAATTGATACATAACTAGATAGATTGTATAAAGAACTGCAATGTTTTGAAGAAATTCAGATTCTATTTTTGTCGAGCTATCATGCACTTGATATTTTACTTAATGATTTAGAAAGCCAAAATTGTTTTTATTATTTATTTGTCAAATCATGCTGAATATGAATTTTGATAATTCAAAATTCTTTAAATGGACAATTTATTTTGAAATGATATTAAAAAAAATGAATCAAATTAGCTTTCTATTTATGATATTTCATTCATACTACCTTTTTCATCATTAGTAGACATTTATTAATTACCATAAAACAAGCATATGAAGAATCATCGCCCCCCCTCTCTCTCTCTCTCTCTCTCTCTCTCTCTCTCTCTCTCTCTCTCTCTCTCATGGATATATACAGACATAGCCTGATCATCTGGTACTTTATAAAAGGAGTTATTCAATTACAATTGATAAATATCTGCAGCATGTTCAAAAGAAAATATTTCACAGTATAAGTGGTGTTCATACGCTGACATTCCCAATGTTATAGCAAGGCAGAAACTGATTTCAGGCTAAGCCTGAATTAAACACGGCCGTGTCGTCCAGTCTTAATTAATGATTCGCTGGAATTTCATCATTAGTGGGCAGCATAATTAATCCAAGAAACACGCAACGCCATCAGAAAAATCAGGGAAAAAATAATCTCCTAATAAAAGTGAAGGAGAGAAGCGATTGGAATGAAAAATTCCAGTTCAAAAGCCGTAAGAGATAAAAAATGCCACAAAAGAAGATGAAAGCGGAAAATGGTAAAGTGGGAAGAAAATTAGTTATTTTAATGAGAAAGGGTGCATACGCTATACTGAGATATCCAATCTAAACGAATGTAAGACAGAATGCATTTCATGCAAGCGTAAATGGAATCATTTAAGAGTATATCTTATATCGCATAAAATTTTGTTTTCCTTAGAAGAGGAGCTGCTATTTCAAGTCTTATCGGTTGGAGGTAGTTGTTTTAACATCTAGAAAAAATAGAATGCCTGAAGCATTCGCACGAATAAAGAATAATTCAGACAAAGTGGAGAAAATTGGAACCAACTTTCGATGAATCTTTAAAATGACACTGATACGAATATTAAGATTTAACATCTAATTTTCAATGAACCGGGACAAAATCGCAAGCTAAATTATAGGTAAAATATAATCTAATCTGAAAAGGTTAATAAGAGCCTAAACATGAAATCTTCCTATAACTTCTCCATTATACATTATCCCGTTAACAAAGAAGTGTCTGTTCTATTTTATCATGAATTGTGGTGATATAGTCAGTGATTCAAAAAAGCAGACATAACTGAAGGATTGTAAGAGATACAGTTTTCTGTTAATCCATTATATTAAATCTCTCTGATGAAACTATAATTATTTCTTCTGATAACAAGGGTTAATATAATACAAACCTGTAATATCCTCTTTTTTATTTCAGATTTGGTTGATCCTGCCAATACCGAGGGATTATATAATTATTACTCTAACGATATAAATAGATTTATACATCATTAAAAATCGTCGAATTACTATTATCTTGAAATATAAGTTTTTTGTATTGTAACAAATAAAAACCTCTCCAAATCAACAAATCAGAAACATTTACAACATGATGGCTCACCAACTTACATGTGCGTGTGTGTATGTAATTAGATGAAACGATGCAGGGAAAAATCGTATAAATACCTTTGTATACAGACGCTTGGCGCAGATTATTCCAAATCGTAAAGCTTTCGTGGAAGCCATCCCTCCAATATCGGAATTAGAGGCTTCCTGGGTTACCCTGACAGGATTCTCAGAACACTTTCCTCCAAGTTATCTGTACTTAGCTCTACGTTCATGAAGCTTTGTTCAGCGTTACGAGAATTGTATTGTTAATCTGCAAGGCTATCACCGAATCCTCAGTCCAAAACCCCATCCCCTCTCTCTCTCTCTCTCTCTCTCTCTCTCTCTCCTGTTAGTATACTCTGTGTTTATTACATACATACATACATACATACATACATACATACATACATACATACATACATACATACATACATATATATATATATATATATATATATATATATATATATATATATATATATATGTGTGTGTGTGTGTGTGTGTGTGTGTGTGTGTGTGTGTGTGTGTGTGTGTGTGGGTGCGTATGTTTTTATTCGAAGACTCTTGTTAGGGGAGATCAAACTGCTTTATCCTGAATTCCCCTCGGTTCTGTTTCGTTGTTGTAGCAGTTATCTCTTGCAATCTGACGAAATTGAGAAATTATACCCGGAAAATGCAATTTCCTTTTTCTCATAATAATATCTTGCTTGGGTTTGGGTGTACCTTCAGACTGTCACTTCTTTATGTGATGTATTATTTTAAAGATTGTGAATGAACTGATGCAGGAACAGAATTACAAAAAATTAGTTTCTGGAAGAAAGTCATAAATTTTAGGCTTTTTCCTTTGCCGTTTAAGGCCTTGTGTTGTTTGAAAGGATTTCGTTACCATTGAATCCTCAAAACCTCATTATATCATGAACAGTAGAGAACGGTTATTGCGAAATCAACAACTAAAAATAAAATGAGTCCAACAGGGAAAAGAATTGAAAAGGGCAGCAAAAAACCTATTTCATTTGACGGCATCAATTATTTTCCTTTACTGGAAAGTCTCTCTTCAGAGTCGATGAAAATGATTAGCAATAAAATAATTGAGAGGAAGTATGATTTTAATAAGTAAATTATTGAAGGCTTTCCCGCAGTCAAAAGTATACGGTATTGACGATATAATTCCAAGTCGACCTTATCAGACACATGATCGTATCAGCTGAGATATTATCGTAATAAGATCTCGTTACGGCAGGGAAATTTCCTCACAAATTGCATTTCTTCACGTTTTCCGCAAACCCGTTGCCTGAAGACTCTCCCTCCTTTCCTCATCCTCACTCATCACCTCCACTTTCTCAAGATATCTTCCCTCCTTCTTCAAAAGATGCTCGGAGTCGGCTTCTCTCTTGTCTTTCTCTAGCTTGTTATTCTTAGATTTAGATCCTTCTCGCAGTATCTTCGTTTTCTTTTTCTTATTCCATTTCGTGTCATTATGTTTCATATAGTTTTAGTTCATCTCTACTTTTGAAGCTTGGAAATTCAAAATACTTGATTTTTATTACTTCTACATACATTTAATGTATATATATATATATATATATATATATATATATATATATATATATATATATATATATATACATATATATCTGTATATATATATACATATATATATATATATATATATATATATATATATATATATATATATATATATATATATATATATATATATACATACAGTTAAATGTATAAAGAACTAATAAAAATCAACGATTTTCATCATTTCATGGATCATTTCATGTTCAGTACATAAAGTAGCTCACTGGAGGTTGAAATATTCTATCTATTGAACGATAATGAAATAAAAAAAGTTTATGCCCTATAATCAATTGATATTTAATATTTTCCATAAAAATGTTAAAGGTTCCGTCTGATTGACCTATAGAGTCTCCTACTAGAAATCTGAAGTCTTCTGAATTCCAAGCTTAGTAACTTGAGTGTTTTCTGACCCATAATATCATGAATTGTCTTTTTTTTTTTACTACAGTCGTGTAACACACTCCATGCTATTTTCATGACAGTGAGAAACTCAGTATCAGAAAAAGGTAAAAATAAGATCGGGTTCAAAATCCAAGATAAATCCCTGAACCGTGCAGCCAACTCTATGAATTCAGAAACAATTGGGCATAAAAGAGTACCTGACATCCAGATGCACATCACTACACAACGGAAAGTTATGATTACAATCAAAGCGAATTCTTCTAGCGTCGCAAATTGTGGCTACATGTTTCCACGATAATATTAGTTCTTCATATGACGATTGTCCGTTTCCAGATATTTTCGCCCAAATATCATTTATCAAAAGTACAGTGACATGAAAGGAGCTTATTAGACCACTGTACTTGCTACAGAGCTTTGCAGAGATTAGGTATTTACTTTAGTTTGACTCCATATTACAAAGTTACTACTAACTGCAATCCATACACATTTCGTTCCTTTAGGTTTTAAGAAAGAAAAACACTCACGGGAAACGTTGGTTAAATTCTGCTGAATTCTGGTGTATCAACTGCATATCAGTAGGAAATGGAAGCAGTACTGGACTTTCCCTGTCCTGGAACTCTTCGTCAGATAGAACTTCAAACGGACATTGTCTTCAGAATCGGTTGCCAGGAATGACAGCATAACATGTGAATATGGAAAATGAGTTGAGTCTTTAGGTTTTGATTATCGGACACTTCAGCAGCCCAAAAATATGCATAAAGTTCAAAGGTTATTTTTTTCGTAATTCAAAGCGTTTCTTAAACCCTTATTGTTCTTTATACCAATTTGGAAACTTTAATATTTGTTGTTAATGTTGGTTAACAATTCAGCGACTTTCTCTCCCTGCTGAAATTAATCAAAATAATCTGCATATCTGACGCTCATATATAAATATTTGATATAAATATATATATAAAATATAAAATCCTTTGTGCATTTATTTATTAACATTTCAGTTCCCATTTTGAGAAAGCACAATAGTCTCGTTTCAGTGCCCAGATACTGCCATAGTTTCTAAAAGCACCAGTAAATGGCGTCCATGCCCTCTTTTTGGTCATTTACTCTGGATCCTTCCTGTTTCAGAGAACTTGCAAATTCTTCTGGGGCTGAACATGTGATTCACTGAGCCGGTGGGTAATTATGAGAATGGTAAATAAGGCTATTGCATTAATTTATCATATATTATGTTATCTCTTCAATTTTCGCGGTAAGTTGAAAAAGTGAAATTCTGTAGAACTTTTCTTAAAGTTTTTAACTGCACGGAACCTGTAATATTTCGCATTTTCCATTTATACCACCGACATTGTAAGTATCCATTTGAAGGCAAATTGCATATGCTGTCGACATTCATGGGGAAACACATTACGAAGTTCGCATGCACACACTCACTGACTCACGCACACATATACATTATGTATATATATATATATATATATATATATATATATATATATATATATATATATATATAAATATATATATATTTTATACATTATATGTATATATATATATACATATATACATACATACATATATATATATATAAATATATATATTTTATACATTATATGTATATATATATATATACAGATATACATATATACATACATACATACACACTATATATATATATATATATATATATATATATATATATATATATTATATACACATTATATATATATATATATTATATATGTGTGTGTGTGTGTGTGTGTGTGTGTGTGACTCTGTGAGAAGTAATCGAGTTTCCCTGTTCCGTTCTTCTCCTAAAATGTTAGAATTTCGTCATACGTTGTATGATTGAAACAAGCAATCAAGCAGGTTTTGAAGTATTTTAAGACGATCCTCACCAAAAATCCCCTGCTTGTAATGATAGAAATTTAACAGGTGTTCTGAATGAACGTTAGAGAAGAGGGGAAAAATAGGGAGAAATTGTCTCTCAAAAGTTTTGATTTTGAGTAGGATGTGGTATCCACTTTCAAATGAACTTAAAAAATCTGGGTTAGTTTATAATGAGCTTTTAATTATTTTATTTTCTCACATTCACTTTGGGAGATATAAAAAAATTAAATGCTATAATGGGAATATTATACGAAAGTGCATTTTTTATGCAAGTTTATAAATAATCACTATGGAAAGGGCAATTCGCGATTAAGTGTGAGCAAAAGAAGAGCGTTAAGAGGGAACAGACCCTGAGGAACACCCACCAGGTGGGAAGGGAGAATACGTTGTGCTGTCAACAGCAACAGGCACAAAGCAACTGGCTAGACCGCAGGGAATAAACTGACAGAGGAAAGGACTGGAGCCTAAAGAAGGAAGCTTACCTGAGCCCCACAGAGATGGCCAACTATCAGTGAGATCGGAAAGTAACACTGTTAGATGCTCTTTTCAAGAGTGGTTCTCAAAAGGTAAAAAGCAATGAAAAATCATAAATAAATTTCCTTTTCACTCGAAGTAAATTGGTGTTACAATTCCTGAATAGAAAATGAGCCCCATACGATATTCACGTTGGGTATACGAAGCTGAATCAGGCATCATTTTAACATTGCACAAAACAGTTGACTGCATCTTCTTAAGAATAAACTTGGGAGAAAAACAAAGGGGAGTCCAGAGTAAGAAACCACACAGAATGTTAGCAAGATGATTAGAATGAGCGAAAAGTAATAGAGACATTCAGGGCCACGTCATCAAGATGATATGAGGGAGGAATCAATGAATTATAGGCAACTTTACGGAACCATAGAATTTACCATTTTTTGTAATACATGTAATGTGACAGATGTTATAAACATTGCTTTAAAAAATATATAACATTATGGTAAAAAAATAGATAAAAACAATTACATGAATTCTGAGCAAGAGGAGGTTTAAACATATCATTAAAGAATAAGGATTTAAATTCAAATGAAAATAATTGATACAAAACCCAGATATCTGTAAGTTAAGTAAAAGAGAGTCCTTTGCCAAGGCTAGGCGTTGGAACATATTCAGATTAGTAAAAAGAGTCCCTTGCCAAGACTAGATTTTGGAACATTTTCAGATTATTTGACGTTCGTATTCTCTCTTCGGGGATGGGTTTGGGGAGGGATGTTTGGAAAGGCGGTAGGAATAGCGGGGGGCGTGGCAAGTGAATGTGGGGAGGAGATCCATTAACGCAGATGTCCCTTTGTTGAAAGAGCATTAGCTGCCTGCTCTAACTGAACACGAATCTCATAAAATCCTAAGATATCGGCTGGATCTCCTTGGAGGGCGATCATATTTCAAGTGACTCGACATGCGTTGACGTAATATACGTATATATGTATAAACAAATAAATAAATAAATATAAATATATATACGCATATATATGTGTGTGTATATATATATATATATATATATATATATATATATATATATATATATATATATATATATATATATATATATATATAAGCTATGATTTTATTTCTTACTTCAGGATGATAAATCTGGAACCAAACTGAAATATGATTAATAATGAGTGGAAAATATACGTCTATTTACAAATACATCTAGAGCAATAAATCAAATGCCAATGCATGTTACTCTTTATACGTGAACATACCTACGAAAAAACTCTCATTCACAAATACGTAGACTCGATTTCTAGCATGCTATGAAAGCTGCTAAAGTACTATTTAATTTTATTTTACTTATAATGATAAAGTGTATTATCTAGGTTATAAATCATATAAAATGACAATAGAAAAAGAAATTCTCAGAAAATGGAAGGTATGGCATATCATTACCTACTGTTACAAATGAGTGGAAAAATGGGTGGATTTAAACAAAACAGAAGAACATAGCTGATTTTTCTTTATATAAATTTATAACGCAGTCACTGGTATGAGGATATCTTTATATTGTTACCACCTGAACCTGGAAAATTATTGGAATACTCAGGATGAAATGAAAGGTTAGATATAATGGAGAGAGATATGCATATTGATCTATCTTCGTCATTATTCATTACAAGGAAAATTTCGGTAAATTAAATTTTTTCAGTTGCAATGATTAAAAATCAAGCTCAAACAGATAAAAATCACCTCTGCAGCATAATACGAAATTGGTTCTGCTTTGCCTGCTTCATAAAAGAACATGGTAGCATGTTCCTGATTGGTTTTCATCGAAGCATGGCTTGAGCCAAGTAAAGTGTGCTAAAAAGTTTGATAATTTTCCTGTCCTAGTATGGTGAAAAACCACATACTACACAACCGGAATCGAATAGTTATATGCACGCACACACACACACACACACACACACACACACACACACACATATATATATATATATATATATATATATATATATATATATATATATATATATATATATATATATATATATATATATATATATATATATATATATATATATATATATATATATATATATATATATATATACAGTATGTGTGTGTTTGCTACCATAAGATATATACATTGAAATTAAAAGCACTTATGAAAATAATGTTGCATCGAATAATCTATATTATACAGATAAAATTGAACTGACATATCTAATTGTTTTACCAGTTAATTGTAAAACTATAATTCAGAATAAAGGCAGAATGTATTTTCGTCATAACAGATGTCCTCCCGGAAATAAAAACACGAAATTAACAAACAATCAACGTGCAATTATAAACTTTGTGGACTCAACTTTCAAAACCTTCTGTGTTTTGGAATTACTGTTCGAGCTATTTGCATCACAGTAAGGCTACGGACACTTTTGAATGAGTTGGATTTGAAGTATAAAAGAGAATTTGTGTTTGAACGGGAAAAACTATTAGATTTGTTACAGACATCCGTGAGTTAGAAACGATTATAAATGGAATATAGTGCACAAATCATAAAGCATGACGTACGTTGTTGCATATTACCAAGGGAATAGAATTCCCAAAATGATATAAGGGAAGAGTAACGTAAAATATCATAAGAGTTCACTTGAATAACGTTTTAGTGGGAACCCCTCACACGTCAGACGGGTCTCGGTATCATGAACAAGTAATGGGTACATAAATTTAGGCAAGGGGCACACATTCATTGATACAAGGTTATTCTAGCTACATACCGGTACTACATTTGTTGACACATGTTAAATGGTATACGTATATCGCGTTACACAAAAACTCATATCATTCCTTATTCCTTTACACACACACACACAAACATATATATACAATATATATATATATATATATATATATATATATATATATATATATATATATATATATATATATATATATATATATATATATATAGAGAGAGAGAGAGAGAGAGAGAGAGAGAGAGAGAGAGAGAGAGAGAGAGAGAGAGAGAGAGAGAGAGAGACCAAATGAAATTTACTTTAAACATCTTCTGGCAGACAATGCAAATGATGAAATATTTAGAGAAATCAGTTTACAGGCACTTTTACAGCAGATTCAATATATAAGTAATTTTTTTACATACCAGTAAGATAAAGACGACTTTAAGTTATAGGAACAAAAAGGAAATGCAATGTAAAAAGATGAGGCTGCAGTTGAGTTAATGACAGAGGGGTTGAATGCAATGAAAGGATTGTGTATGAGATACGAAGGGCAAACCTTTTCATTAAACTTGGAATTCTTAGAATCACCTTTACCAAAGTTACTGAGGTTTGTTGATATATTGGCTCTAACTATGGATGCTCCGTAGCTTAATATCTGTAAAGTTTAACAACGAGGAATTCATAATGGTGAACTACAACAGTATACCTTTCATGTTACTTCATATTAGGCACGATTCATGTAACGCCTGTCCCCAAATTCATCACTTAAGATATTTGTAGACATATCTTAAGTGTAAAGTAGAAAATCTGAGCTTCTTGCCTTATTTATAACACCCAAATATTATTTTTTTATCCTTTTTTCGAAAATGTCTTGATTAAAATGCTTAGTACTATCAAATTTAAAAAAAAAATATTATTAACAATATTTTACATGAAAAGATACCGTATAATAATAATGACAATTACCTTATTAACAGAACTTCAATATCGTCTTTAAATATATGTAATGTTCGTAATAGGTTATTCAAATTTCCCGTTTTCTTTTTATGCCTAAATTTCATGACTTTATGAAATTCATTATATCCTAGGCAGCATGGCTTTGAAACAAATAGCCTTTGACAAAACCATGAAAATGCGTTTAATTTTTATTAGATTTTGTAGTACCAATTACATTAAACAGTAAATTGGCACATACGAAAGACGAAAGCCTTCGAGAAAACTATTGCATATAAATGGATCCAGAGCTTAAAAATGGCGGTGTCAATCTGCTGAGGCATTAATTAAAAATGCCCTTTCCTTCTCAGTCACTGTTATCATTCTAACGTTATCGCCTGTTCTAGTGATTTTACTCTGGTCATTCTCACCCAACGACTGCTAGAATATCGCAGCAAAACGGTTCTAACTCACGAATCCTCCACTTCCGGTGTTTGGTTTACCACGATCTTCCACGCCATTTGGGATTCTGGTGCCTTTATTTGCTATGATGTGATCTCTTGGGCTCTATCTGTCGGCAGGTCTGATGTACACCTGTCAGTTTGTACGTTTTTCTAGTCACTGACAGCGAAAGAATATTACACCATTAAGAAATAAACGATTGAACATTAACATCTAGGGTACGGAATAGTAAAAATTGTTAAAAATATTCTATTTTAGGTTGTAACGAATAAAATATAATGATAACGGTAAAAAAAAATAGTGCTCAGTATTTTTAAGCTTATTACCAGTTAATACCTACCTATTGATGCATCAGAGGAATCCTCAATATCTGGTTTTTTATCTATTTAGTAAAGGTGCGTCTTATTAATCACACACACACAAACACACACACACATATATATATGTGTGTGTATGTATACAGTATGTTCCAGTAGATTATACTTCCTATAAATTAACACGGCAGGACAACAACAACACTAATTAATCCCTGATGATATACAAAATGAGAATAGCATAAAACAAATGTTGAAAAAAGCATGGCTCATGATCCTATTTTCCAAGCATGGGAAGTGAGACCAATAGCAGCGAAATGACACAGAATACGGAAATGGCATATCAAAAATATTCATTATTGTGGTCACCATCCGGCCCATAAATTACGCTCAGTGCCTAAGAAGACACAGGTGTTGCTTATAGCATAATAAAATGTTGAATACCTTACGCGGAATATAATATAAGACATGGGAGGCGAAGGCCACCATACATTTACATATCCAGTTATCGTTACTGTTCACTTTAGGATAATGAACTTTATTTTCTTGTCGTACAATAATCGTCGTTCCTTTAGGATCCCTCGTAGGAGTGCGTAATGACGCGTCCAAAATTGGGTTTTGCAAGAAAATGGCCCTTACGACATCCTTACACGTCGCAGATTTGGCTAATAATCGACTTCCTGTACTGTAATGGTGAATGACCGTAAGTATATCATATGGCCTAGGCAGGGAATATATATATATATATATATATATATATTTTTTATTTTTTTCTTCGTTTTTAACGTGGATTTTTTCCCATTTTTATATGGGGTAAGCACGATGCCTTCTTTTGAAGGACTTTGATTTGGCGGTGGGGTAGGCCGTAGCCTCGATCGGCTGCCCTGCCTGACATCGCTTAGACCCCGGTAGCGAATGTGTACATTTTACCAAATCCCCAGCTCCCTTTCTCCCAGCAGCGAGGAGACCTGGCCGGGTAGGTTGACAGTTCGAGACATGTGAGGTGTCTGTTATGTTTTTGTTAGAAGATGCTGGAGTGGCTTTGTTTATGTGTGTATTAGTCTGTAACACCCATTTGCTTTCAGCAAACCTATCCGTTGATTACATACATAATCCCGGTGTGTCTACACGGATAGCAAAGTGCCCGCCTTCTCTGACCGGTTGGTTGGGGACTGAACCCTCGCCACAGACTTCTATGAAGTCTGAGGTTGCTGCTTTCTACCAACCGAGCCATCGAGGCTCCATATATATATATATATATATATATATATATATATATATATATATTTCTGACTCACGTCGGGATCGAACCCAGGTCTCTCAGGTGGAAAGCAAGGGCGTTACCCACTGGGCCATACAAGTCTAAAAGAAGTCGGAACCTGAGAGCAACTGCACCCAAGGAATTACCTGGGCAAGCTAACTGCTTGCATACCAGCGAGTTTTCCCCGACTTCCCGACTCAGCAATGACCCAATGGACAACATTTCATTCGAATTATCCCTTCTGAGTGAATAAGATAGAAATCATCAACACACAATCACGTGTGGAACAGAAATAAATTTCTGACTCACGTCGGGATCGAACCCAGGTCTCTCAGGTGGAAAGCAAGGGCGTTACCCACTGGGCCATACAAGTCTAAAGAAGTCGGAACCTGAGAGCAACTGCACCCAAGGGAATTACCTGGGCAAGCTAACTGCTTGCATACCAGCGAGTTTTTCCCGACTTCCCGACTCAGCAATGACCCAATGGACAACATTTCATTCGAATTATCCTTCTGAGTGAATAAGATAGAAATCATCAACACACAATCACGTGTGGAACAGAAATAAATTTCTGACTCACGTCGGGATCGAACCCAGGTCTCTCAGGTGGAAAGCAAGGGCGTTACCCACTGGGCCATACAAGTCTAAAAGAAGTCGGAACCTGAGAGCAACTGCACCCAAGGAATTACCTGGGCAAGCTAACTGCTTGCATACCAGCGAGTTTTCCCCGACTTCCCGACTCAGCAATGACCCAATGGACAACATTTCATTCTGAATTATCCTTCTGAGTGAATAAGATAGAAATCATCAACACACAATCACGTGTGGAACAGAAATAAATTTCTGACTCACGTCGGGATCGAACCCAGGTCTCTCAGGTGGAAAGCAAGGGCGTTACCCACTGGGCCATACAAGTCTAAAAAAGTCGGAACCTGAGAGCAACTGCACCCAAGGAATTACCTGGGCAAGCTAACTGCTTGCATACCAGCGAGTTTTCCCCGACTTCCCGACTCAGCAATGACCCAATGGACAACATTTCATTCGAATTATCCCTTCTGAGTGAATAAGATAGAAATCATCAACACACAATCACGTGTGGAACAGAAATAAATTTCTGACTCACGT
>NC_089747.1:51050694-51068194 GCF_040412425.1 Macrobrachium rosenbergii
CTTTCTGCTTTTATTTGCCTCTTGCTCCATCCCACATCTGCTGTGAACAAGTAACCGGGGAGCGACCCAAGGAACTAGCAGACTTAAGCCGTGTGCTGTAATACCCAGCCAAGACTCCCAGTTCGGCAGACTGTATCTTCCACAGGTGTAAAGGGTGTTAAGAGAAGGGTTATACATATAACGAATAAGAATTACTTAATGTTTGATACTTTCTTTTTATTCAGCATGTAAGACACGAAGGTGCTATTTCCATTTTGAAAAAAAAAATTAAAAAGAAAAAAGTTTGGCGATATAAATATCGAGGTGGGAAAAATTCCACGCATTGTTCTTCAGCGAAAACACGCCAGTTTGTCACTTTTATTTTTGTATTTTTTTTTTTTTGCAACGGGCATACAGAACCTTTGATCTGTGATGGTTTCCAGAGGGAGTAACACGCTAAGGCTCTTTCTGCCTTCAGAAATCTCAAAATATCCACATTTACTCAACCTGAGGTGGGTGTCGACGGGAGGCACGTACTGCGAAAATATGGTTTATACCATTTGTGAACACTGGCTTGCATTCCTCAGTTTTTTAATATATATATATATATATATATATATATATATATATATATATATATATATATATATATATATATATATATATATGGTAATATAAACTACGAACATAGCAGACATATATATATATATATATATATATATATATATATATATATATATATATATATATATATATATATATATATATATATATATATATACATAAATATACATTATATATAGCCTATATGTATTATATATATATATGTATATATATATACATTCTATTATCATAAATCAATAAGTACTTGTTTATTAATTTGCTTATTTAAAGGGAAGCATACTATGTTAAAATAATCAGCACATTTATACACAGAACCCATAAAAGCGCTGAAATTTATTTGCATAATCAACATTCTGAGAGTTTTGTATAGCAATATTTTTTTATGAAAATCCTTGTAAAGTGTAACAGGCAATTATATCAGATATTAAAGGAAAAAATCTTTAAAAGAATATGAATCCCTCCTCTCATTACCACACTTGAACAACAATACTGTCCATTTAATACATTTTTAACCTAAGTTCATATAAGAGATTTCATCGTAGCAAAACCGCATTTACATCGCAATACTTGTTTTGAGAGTGGTAAAGATTCTCTATGTGACATGGGGAAATCGTAATTATAGGTTTTAATTAGAAAAGATATTTACCATTACCTGTAAACGTTGGCAATTCACTGATAATGAAATAGCCTACAGCAAATCGAAAAAAATATTTCGTAAAGAGTGGACTGAAAAGAAATCCAAACCAGTCTACTTTTTTCTCCAAATTAAGACCATTTACCATACCCCGGCATAATTATAAACTGCACTATTTCACTAAACGGATGTTGAAAGCAACAAATATCTTCATTATTAAGATGCCAATATATGCGCATTACCATCTTCGATATTTTGGTTTTGACATCGTATACATTTTAGGGGTAGACAGTTATTCCAAACGAAAAAAAAAAATCTGCATTACAAGCAGTTATTTTATTATGCATATTTTAGGTCTATTTACTTTTTCTTTCACATTTCGAATTTGGCTGTTACCATTTGTCTATTCTGAAATGGGAACTGGATAAAAAGAAATTTTAAATATTCTTTCGGCTATTCTGTGACTCTCTATTTACAGGATTATTATCCATTTCTCCACCGCTGAAACAGAACAGGCAAAAAAACTGTTGAAAAATAAAAGTCGTGCTTTTTATCAGAATTCTTTCCTGTCAGCAGAACGACACTAATTCCAATCAGGACGATCTTACCAAATCCAGCGCGTTTTTCTTCTGATGCTTACTGTAATTTGCACTGGCAATCTGTCCCAGCAGAAAAAAAAGAGAGCCTGGATCACTTTTCCATTGAGACGACTCGCCTTGATCACGGGTTGCCTTTCTACGCTAAGATCTGCTTAATTGCTTGCAAATTATGCTGGCGATTCTCTCAAAAGGTTAAGTTAGATGTGGTAAGCAAAATGCACAAATATTTGGTCGATATATTACGACATATAAGTTTTGCACATCAGGGCTCGACGGGCTCATGATGAGCTGTCTGTATTGAAAATATAATGGATATGGTTAAACTTTCTTCTGCGTAAAGTTTATAGGCGCATCAGCACCCTGTTAGGGCAAAGCGTTGTTTAATGATCATATTATACATATACTTACACACACACATGATATATATATATATATATAATATATATATATATATATATATATATGTGTGTGTGTGTGTGTGTGTGTGTGTGTATCATCCCAATACTGTATCATTGGAATAACATATAAAAAATCCAACAATAACACGTTATAAAATTTTAAAAATACTGATGATAAATGTATTTTACATAAATGAAAGCATTCTTTCACTGTTCCGTCAAACACATTGACGGAAATACAGTGCATATGTGTGTGTGTATGTGTATGTATATATGTATATATATATATATATATATATATATATATATATATATATATATATATATATATATATATATATATATATAAATATTTATACAAACATTAAGCTACAAACCCGTTGAATATCCTATTCGCTCTACATCGGAAATAATACCGAAGGGGAATTACCTGGAGGACGCGATCCAACGAGCACCACGACTTCCAGTGACGCCTTAGACCACCGGACTGATAAATAGTCTAAGGTGTCACTGAAAGTCGCTGTCACTTTTTGCTGCTCGGTGGATCGAGTCCTCAGGCGACAAACCACTCAACAGTTGTAATTCCCCTCAGGTAAGATAAAAATACCTGAGAAACGTCCCTAATTGTTCTTACTATGTCCTATGAATGTATTTTGTCAGTGTTTCCTGGGAATCCTTAATATCAAATTTATTTTTAGTACCTTACATTAGATTTTGTGACATTTATTTTAGTTCTATAATGAGGCTAATGGTATTTCAAGCAATCCTTAATAATAATAATAATAATAATAATAATAATAATAATAATAATAATAATAATGACCATCGGGCGAGTCAGAACGTCGGCGAAGAATGAAACACTGAAGGAATACCTGAACTACGACTCCGGAATCCACCTGGCGGAAGCCTGTTATTGAACTCTACGGGTCAACCCACTCTGTTTCACCACCTCTGTTGTCTAAGACAATCAAAACTGCTGTACTTTACACACGCTCCTGATGCATTTCTCTTGACAAAATATGAACACTGGCCAGTTATTGTCCAATAATTACGCGGAAGAGAAAAGAGTTATAAGAAAACTGAAAAGAGTCAGTTTGATATGGACTCGAATGATGAAGCCACCCTAATTAAAAGGACATGTAAAAGAGGTATACTTCTAATAATAATAATGCTAATAATTATGATGATAATAGTAAAGATGATGGTAACGGTGATACAAAATATTTGATCTTCCTTTCCAAAGTTCAACACCTATAAATGAGGGCAGTAATAAATGATGTACAGTCACGAAGTCCAACGATGGGGTTGGTGAATTGGCCGAGGGGAAGGGTCGCACTGATTTTCGTGACGCATGTGGATTTTGCCTCATTAATGACTCTGATGAGGCTGAAATTTCACGTTACTTGTATGTAATTAGTGAGATAATCGAAGAGGGCGAAGAGTCCCATTAAAAGAGATTCTATCATTATGGCACAGTAATTACACCCGACAATTATAGTTTCCTAATGCTATTATTGATACAGAAGTAGGCAGGAAAGTTTTATTTCTCTATCGCTTTGCTGTTTTTAGCCCTGTCAAAGACGGGAACCTTTTGCAATATGGTTCATTTTAGTCTTCCGGCTTAACAGAAGTTTAAAAAATAGTAAGGCATTCCATAACAAAAAAAATAAATAAATAAATAAATAAAAACCTGTTAACCAAATTTAGCCAAAACCTGGTGGCTTTACATACAATATATTTTGTTGTTAAAAATTGGATAAATCTGTTGCGCGCCTTTATGTGATATCATTCATCCTTCTCTCCTGGCATCCTTATCATTATTGTAAGAAGGACTGTTCTCACTAATCTTTCATGAATAACTTCATTCAGGTTTAGTCATCTGCTTCATTTTTTTTTATAATATTCTAAATTATATTCATCTCTACATTGTTTACTTTGTTGAAGGCCAGTATATCTCACGTAACGCGGCGTTATACTTCTGGAGAATTCAAAATCAGGTGAAAGGTTAAAATTCTCAATATTAATATTAACTAAGAATATTGTCCTTCATTTTCCAGTCTTCCATCTTTTTATACGAGTCTTAAAATGTCAAGAGTTCTCCACCTCTATGATGCAACCATTACTTGGTGGACTGAACTACCTACATTATAAGTTATTATTTAGCCATCATTTTAACCAGTCTACATCAGAACTACCATCAACGAGTGACAACTAGGAGAACCTTAACAAATAACGAGTATAAAGCCCCATTACACACAATCAGGGTAATCTCCCCTTCTGACGCTGGGGATTAGATCACAGTGCAATACCTTCCACTCCCTGAGATCCATTTCATCCTTATCGTACGGAGTAACCTTTGATCAATCACGCAGACACGCTCATATTTTGAAGGAACACATTAGTTTAGGGACGATTCTTAATCGCAAAAAGGTAAGATTTATTGGCTATATCAAGGGATATTCCCTCATTTTATACATTCCTGTCCTCTCACTCTTGCCTTTTCGTGTCAAGAACATTTTACTGTTAAGATGAAGCATGACTTGGGATGCAATACTCCTTTCACTGTGACGTATACCTGGTGATTCAGGGAATATGTGTGCGTGAGACGTAACTCACTTATAATGGCATAATCTCACTGTGGATCACTTTGTCAATTTTAAAATAAACTGTTTTCGATTTAATCTAAAAAAAAAGATTAAGGAAGCTTTTGTAATATTACACCTAGAGACTATTCATGCCTGAAAGTTATTCAGCGTAAATTAAATTTTCTGTTGGAAATAGCGGCATTAATTCAATTGAATCTACACCATACTATGTCATGGTCTTATGAACATTTATAGAATCGTTATGTCAGTAAGACTATATATTACTGAGTTTATACTATTAATATTATGAATGACCTTTTAACTTCCCTAATACGTCGTGAGTAACCTCGTATCTCCTTTATGTATGAGGAAATGAATGGCTGACACTGTTTTAACTTCTTCAGCGCATAGGATGTGTTGAAATCTTAACGCTACCAAATTCACCTTTATGATTTTGGAAACCACGTCTCTTCTTCACTAACGAATGCATGAAAAATATATTGTTTATGACTCTAAATACGAAGAGTAATAACGGAGTGTTCTACATGTTTATTTCTTAAAATACTTTCACTTTAGCTTTTAACTATTATGAAGGCTTCTGCTATTACGATTCACTGCCTGGATAAGCGCACAAACTATCTTTGGGAACCCACAGTTGTTGATGGAAGGTTAATGTTTATTTTCGGAAGTTTCCTGTGTTCATATTTACTACATCTTTTTCCTGATATTTTTCTCGTATGAACTCTTGCTCATGAAGTTAGCTGTGCATCTAAGTGCAGAAATATTTTTTTGAAACTTATAGTCAGTCATAAGAGGCTGGATGTTTATTCAGATGCTTATTCATAGTGTTGTATTTTGATGTAGATGATTTTTTTGCCCAACAGAGTATATAATTTTGATGTATTGACATTGCAAGGAAAAGGAATGGTTCAACATTAGAAAGATGTAAAACAGGACATCGAATAGTTAAATTTTTTGTATACGAGGAAATTCGGATTATTTACGATCCTTGCAGTATGAAGAATAATTATTTTCTTGTTTGCATAAACATTAGTTAACTTCACTATAAATGTGAACGGTTTCTGCATCGACAATAAAACTGAAATCAACTAACAATAAAATGGGTTTGCAACCAGTGTTTCACTCATAATGGGCTTTGGTAAGGGAAACTTGTTCTTTCATTAAAAATGAACTGCCTAATCTTTAGAAAAATAATATCTTTTAAAAATGTTTTCATTTCGATTTGAGAAGAAAAGAAATGCTTTCCTATCATTTCTATCGCGGTATGTTAGAGGAATCGAACAAAAGCGCAGAAAAATGCGAAGACAAGAGATTTGTTACTTCTATGGCAATGAGGAATGGGAATCACTGAAGGCTGTTCAATAATAAAACAAGATAATCCATGAATTAGAAAAAATTTTTCATAAGAAAGAAATATAATTAGATGAAAATGTAATCTTTCAAACTTTATCTCACCTACCAATACGAGATTATCAATGGGTTGCTACTGTTTATATGTGTATAAGTGAATAACTTTTAAGAGTGTGTAAGCCTTTTCATAATTACAATCGAAGCCAGGAGAACAGTATACTGTTGAATAAAGAGATTGAAAAACCTCGTGAAAGGGGTATTCAATCACTGAACTGAGAACCGCAAAAGCCAATTAGAATAGTAAAACCTGCACCTGGGGATGATATTTTTAGTGTCGGATTACATACCGATGAATGGTGCAGTTAAAAGTCTTACCGTGAAGAATACAAGGCTGCCTAATTTGAACAATATTCTAATTATATACCATAAGAATATAGGAAAAAGGCTAAAGTACAAATACCTCACTATAAGATAGGAAAAATAGTTTTTAACGAACTCATGAAGATGATTATGTTTTTATACCGGATCGTCTTTTAATTCCAAAAATTCGTTGGAAGAGAGATAAATATACACTAAATAAAAAAAAAATTAATCAGATATTTTAAAACGATGTCTGGCATGACAAAGAAACAGACATACAGCTAATCTGGTTTGAAGTTAAAGTGATTCTTGAAAAACGCTAGAGTCGCGTAGGCACGAGTATGTTTTGCGAATAATAATAATAATAATAATAATAATAATAATATTGGAATCGGCTGCGAGCAATCTTACAATGTTAGTTATAATCAGACAGCTTAAGCGAGCAGGCAAAAGGAATAAAAGAAACTGAATGTAAAGTATCAACAGCTTAAGGTGTATGAAGCAATCTGGGATTTAACATGATCTCTCTCTCTCTCTCTCTCTCTCTCTCTCTCTCTCTCTCTCTCTGACATTTTGTATGCAAGTGTAAAGCATTAATCCAATGCCATATATATATTCTACCGCTTTCTACTTTTTCTATGAAAGAAATATGCTCAGCATCAAAGTAGGATTTCTACGTGAGGAAAGCAGGCATTAATTAAATAACAAAAAGATTTCCATTGTAAGATTCATAATATTAATAAAATGAACAACAGCCACAATAACAGCAATTGGAAAAGAAATGATAACAGCATCGATGATAAATATAATTAATTAATGAAAATAATATAAAAAAGAGACAGAATTATATCAATAAACGCATATTAATTCTTCTATTCCATTTTACGACTGAAAAATTACTTTTCTTATCTATTACTGTGGACTTTCGTTCATTTTTTGTTATGACGTAACTTGTTAATATATATTAAATTACCCCATGCACTCCCAGCATACTGCTCATGGTCCATTTTCATATTTTGAAAATTCTTCAGCGATAAATATCTGCAAGAGATTAATAGAAATACTAACAGTACTCCAGCAAACATAAAACTTGTATAAGGTAATTATATTTATATTCATGATATCACGGACTTTCAACGAAATTCATACTGATGGGAACAACGCTCCTAAAAATAAAAAAAAAATAAAAGAATCTTAAGATGTATTTTGGAAATCGAATAACAATTTGGTCTAATCATTCGCGTTGCTTCTCCCGAACTATACTTTATAACATTTCAGAAAATATTTTTTGTCAAAATTCCGGTTTTATTATTTCTACGAATATGCTTTACTCATAATATCTGCCGTTTTAAGGGAAATGCCCAAAATGTATGGAATTATCATATTGAGAAAAAGTTCCACATTCCACGTTCTGACAGTTTTAGTCATTTTGGTGAATATGGTATCACTGAAAAGCTTTGTCATAATTAATTAGTTGAATTAAATGTTTCCTAAAAGCAACAGTGATCAATACAAGAACTAAAACGTAGCATTTAGTGTAGGCACTTTCAAGGACACCAGTCACTAATTATAATATTGTTAATCTTATTAAAAGATTATCTTAGAAAGAAACCTTAATATGGACGTTGTCTAATCGCTCCTTTTAGAGGATATTAGCCCTTGGCTTAAGGTGACAGACATATGTAAGAAAATTACTTGGTATGTGAAACAACTATATGATTTCGACTATCCTGCTACATATATATATATATATATATATATATATATATATATATATATATATATATATATATATATATATATATATATATATATATATATATATATATATATATATATATATATATATATACATACACACACACACACACACACATATATATATATATATATATATATATATATATATATATATATATATATATATATATATATATATATATATATATATATATAGAACTGTTGTTCTTTTAACCATTTTTATCGTTATTAGATATTAAGCATATCTGTCGATAACCTATCATCTGTGTAATACATAAATTGATTAATGCCTCAGGACTGAGAGAGAGAGAGAGAGAGAGAGAGAGAGAGAGAGAGAGAGAGAGAGAGAGAGAGAGAGAGAGGACGCATGCTTACAACTAATAGAATCACCAGTAAACAACATGCTATCAGAAAACGCGAACTTTCTCTCTGAGTTCTTTTCATTTGTCTACGATTTCTATTTCATTTGCCGGACGGATCAGCATAACGTAATTTGGAAGCACGCTATCTCGTAACGGTCACGAGATGGTACTCGTATTAGCCTGAGACACGCGGCAGAGAATAAAATTGATAACTCCTCGGGAGTTTTACTTTTGAATAGCAAGAATTTTTTTTTAACTGATGCTTGAGGTGTCAACTCTTCCAGTTATATCGAAATCCAGGAAGTTATATGAAAGGGAGACTGAGAGAGAGAGGTAAAGAAGGGGAGCTTCAACGCAGATCTTAGGCCTCACGTGTGATCTACTGTACATGCAAATGTGAGATTAATGCCTCCGTCCAGGTAACAAATAGGAATGAATACCTTTTATTTTATCACGGCAACACCACCGTTACCTTCACCATTATCCAAAAGCTGAATTATATAAAAAAAGTAATAGATTATAACATTTTTCCTTGATTCCTTGTAATCTCTACTGATTTCTAGTCTTTTGATGTACGAATTTCTCTAATTACAGGACTATGCTGATCTTATTATTGCACTTATACTGAACGTAGCTTACTTAATGATCTTACCGACAATATTGTCTATAACGCTATCTTCAAACTGTAGTTTGGCACGCGAAAATCTTTCCTTTGTACTAAGAAGACACCGATCTTTCCGAAGGTGAATGTTCAGAAAATTTACGAAACTTGTAGGAAGTTGACTTATGTGATGCAAATTTCGTCGACTGATACTGACTGACGAGTCTGAGGAAGGACGACTAGTCCTAGGGAAACTTGACGATGTTTTCATCGAAGCTTCTTCTGACGAGCACGCACAGTAATGTTGATGAGAGGTAAAAATGCACTCTATACCCACTGACAAAAATACACTCATTATCCACGCGATAAATACTCATCTCGTAAGTTCTCTTGACGTCAATAATCAGCATTACTTCTATTTCGAATTATATATAATAACTTTACCACTGCCGCTGACCGAAATAAAAGTTTAATATCTACAGATATACCTGTCCATAATGTACATGATCTCTCCCTAAAAGAGCAGGCAACAAAACGGATGATCTTTATTTTACTGTTATTTTGGCAAAGACCCTTCCAGTTAAAAACCTTACTGCAAGATGATTCTTTGTCCAGTCCCCCATCAAGGATATTAAACATAAATCCATTTTGTAGGCGATTTTAAGCCAACGCCGATATCTTCAAAGAACATCAAAATAATAAGGTTTCTTTTTCAAAAACAGTAAAATTAACTCTATCGATGCATGAACATTTTGAGCGAATAAAGTAAATGTGCAATTAAACTATACGCATGATAATTCAGTTCATTAATCTTCTAAAACAGCACAACGGAGAGAAAAATATTCGGTTGCCTCACTGCCCAAGTAAAGAACCGAATTTCTATCTCATGAATTCATGGAAACCTTTTGACATACATGGCATCCTTGATGGAAAAGATTAAATAAAATAGAGATCGACCTCGAGATATCTAAAATATGCAAAATCAGAGGTGGAGTGAAGGCCACAATGAATACATCGACAAAAGATTCCTGTAACCAAGTGATCCCCGCGACCTTCCACTCGGCGATTCTCGCACTAATTGGGAAACCAAATGGAACTTGCGCCTTTTCTTTATAGGTGTCCTGAAGGCAAAACCAAGATATTCTGAGCTTCCCTTGAAGATCAGATGTATCCTCAAGCAAGTGTTGACTTTTATACTGGAGCTTTGGATATTTTTTTTTTATTTTATAGATTTACTGATTTCAACAGTTAGTTATAGTTTACCTTATTCCAGAAAATTATGGTTATTCTTTACTTTAGTGATTCTTTTTATTTACTTGGGTAGTTAGCCTGTTTCCAAGTAAACTTTTCCAACCAGTGTTACTACTTGGGTAATAATAATAATAATAATAATAATAATAATAATAATAATAATAATAATAATAATAATAATAATAATAATAATAATAATAATAATAGCACTAAAATGGTGCAAATGTAAATATATATTAGCAATATATATACTGCCGAGAGTTTTCGAGAATCTGCGCGATTCGCCTCAATTTGACTAAAACACAAAAGCAGTCTTGGAAGTAAAAAGTTTGGAAAAACAAATAACAACTTGAAACGTTTTGTTGACAGAAGAAAACCAGTCAAATTACGACCGGATATCTTCTGTCAACAACACGTTTTAAAATGTTATTTATTTTTTCAAACTTTTACTTCCATGACTTTTTAATATTTTAGTCAGATTGAGAAGGAGAATTGAACAGGTTCTCGAAAGCTCTCGTTTGTATACATATTTCTAATATATATTTACATTTACACCATTGTAGATTTTTCACAATAATAATAATAATAATAATAATAATAATAATAATAATAATAATAATAATAATAATAATAATAATAATTATTATTATTATTATTATTATTATTATTATTATTATTATTATTATTATTATTATTATTATTATTATTATTAAGCAAAACAGTTAAAGAATTTGGATCCATATAGAGGTGGAGGTAAAAATGTTAGTATGGTAAAAGGAAGACTCAAGTATTATGAGATGGTTTGGTCCTGTGGAAAGAATAGAGAGGATAGGTTGGTTTTGGATGTCTTAAGAAAGACGGAAGAGGAAGGCATAGAGAAGGACAGATATTTGGTGTAAGAGTTATTGGAAAGGAAGGCCTCAATTATTCAGAGAGGGTGAGAATGTGCGCACAAGCAAGCTAATTGTCTCAAAGGGTGCTTCTTCTGTAAAATGTAAGAAAAGCTAATTTCTGGCATCTCTGCTTGGTTGTACAGTCCGGAGGTAACATCAGCCACGGAATCTCTTTCTCACCTGACCACACTTACGAGCCACATAATTCAAGGGACATGCTGGCATATGGCCAGCTTCAACCAATAAGAAGAGAAGTAATTTTGTGTATGTTTTCTACTTGAGGATTACGTCATGATTCATTTCTTAAATTATCCATTCCTTTACGCGTTATATGCGCACACACACACACACACACACACACACACACACACACACACACACACATATATATATATATATATATATATATATATATATATATATATATATATATATATATATATATATATATATATATATATATATATATATATATATACATATCATTTAAAGATTTACTAAATTAATGCAAAATAAACCACTGGCATTATTTGGCTAATTCTTGAGAAGTCCTTTTAAATCAAATCGCGTTTATACAAAACATCAACAGGCTGTTCAAATGAAGTACAAGTAGTTAGTTTTATTTATTATTTTTTTTTTTGACATACATTATTCCAGGCATGAGATTTCCTTCAAAAAATAAGTTGGAGCCGAAACGATTATTTCGAACGAATATCCTTCCACAACAATTATTCGTATATTGGTTATTTTTCGTTGAATTTCACGGGATATATCTTTGCCGTTAATCAAAATGAAATGTTCTCATAGTAATATTTTCGCTCTGGGAAAAGCGTTTCTGGATTTACGTAGTTTTTCAAGGAATTATCTTGACAATTATATGAACTGCGGAGCTCTAGTTCATACGGACTCATTACAAATGGCCTCGTCTTTGAAAACTTATTCCACTGTTTCACTTGTTGAAGAGAATTATTGCAAATGCTAAAAGTAAAGATGAATGGTAACGTACATTAGTTAGGTCATACAACGCGCTTTAGGTTGCTTCTGTTTTGCAAATAAAATGGACATTTAAAAGACAATAATCTTGTGAAAAAGAACATCATGGTCAAATAAAAAAATTCCACAACTTCTACATTCATTACAAAGACTTTTCCTAAAAATATCACACCAACATCGTTCATTTCGTTGTATGTAAGTAATAAGACACCATTGGGATAGAGACAACCCAGCCATTTACTCTCATAAAAATATGCTGGCCTGTCCACTGTTTCATCATAAAAGCCTTGAATAGTTCTTTTATTCAGTTTCTATACACTGTACATTTACCTTTCACGATCAATTCAAACAAGTTTATTTATTCACATCCGCCACATTCCTTTTCTTTTATTCTTTGCTCATGTTCAATAATCTCCGTCTTAGGTAAGATTGTTCTTACCAGATATGGCGCATCTTTCTTTGCCTCACTAATTAAAGAAAAAAGTTTTTCAGCATTTTCCAAGATACATGTAATTTTTGCCTTCTAATTCTTGCAATTTATTCTATCTCGGTTATTCTTTGAACATGCTACCACCATTTATATCGCAATGTCATTATGAGCTATCCCCTTTGACAAAAACATGAAAAGGCCTTGTTAGTGACTATTTCCTCTCTTGGAATATCAACAACAATTGGGACCTTTTTGTTTTTAGATAGTATTTTCAAACGCTCCTAACATTAGATGATTCTCTCCAGTGATACTAAGAATATAGATACCAGTCTTCCTTTTTTAAAACATCAGCTGAAAACCTTTATGGACTAAGTCAACAGACTATAAACCCAAGAGGGCTCCAAAGGGAAATAAGCCTGCGCAGAGAGACAAGTTATAGGAAGGGGTGATAAATAATTACACATGAAGGAACAGAAAATAAGACCGATACACCTGAATTCAGGAGACGTCAGTACAAAGCAGGAATGACTTGCTTAACCATACGGAGGTCTTTATGTGTACTTTGCAAAATCAGAAAGTTTCTGGTTTGAATGGTCGGGGCATTTTATAAGATATGTTAATTCCAGAAGCATTGTTACTTAAAATTCCTAGTTCATGTATGATATGATTAAATTATTTATACACCAACCTAATTAACCTTGAGTGTTTTGGAGGTTTTCAGAAGAATCGGCTTGTGTTTTATTAGTGATTTGTGTTATTGACTTTATTCGGTAGTTGCAGTGCGCTTATGCTCGGAGTATGAAGGACAAATTTAGGGGATGGTGCTGTTAACTTCTTTCAGTTTTAATCATATGAGTTTTTTCAGCCTACAGAACACAGTCGTCAAGCATAAAGTGCTGATTCAATATAATTTTCCTTACTTTTGCTTAATATTCGTTGGTTACGAAAAACTTTATGAAAAAATGCATTTAAAGATTAATTCGTATCCGTTTTCCTCTGTTTCTAAATTTCTTTATTAAAAAATCGTTTTCCTCGTTTTACCAATCCATTAAATTCGGATGAGGAAATGCTCAAAGAACAGCAGTAAAATGTGTATTCTATCAATAATAAATCAATTTGCTGACAGGCGGTTTATATGGCCGAAAATTATGGACCAATGAAAGTGTTCCCTATAAGGAACGGTAATTGTCGGGCAAAGAATCTTACAAACATTAGATTACTGGAACACGTTGCCCAGTTTATTTGCTATTCACTGCGATAAATACTTTACAGCAAGTAACTTTTTCTGGAATACGAAGTAATATCGAAGACCGTGTTGCTATAAACAAAACATATCGATACTAGCAGTGTGTGTGTCCGTGTGTGAGTGTGTTTTGCGCACGTATGTACAATACGTTAAATGAGGAAGAGCGTCAATAATAATAATAATAATAATAATAATAATAATAATAATAATAATAATAATAAAGAGAGAAAACAAGTGAAGTTAATGAAATAATGAGACTAACACACCACCAGTATCACAGAAGGAAGACTATTAGTAGAACTCAGGGGGATACAAACACCAACACCACCATCGCAACCAACCCAACAGAAACCAAAACAGCAACAACCTTGGAAAAGGCGCCTGGAAAAACAAATCATGGTGATGAGATCTGACTTGAGTAAGAGATGGTGGAAAAGAGGCTAAAAAGCAAGAAAACAAGAGAGGAACTGAATGAGAAATACCTAAGAAGCGAGAAAAGAAGAGAGGAACTGAATGAGAAATACTAAGTACAAGAGAAGGGACTAAACAACACAATAGAAGATATAAAACAGAGATTTAAAGCCAAAGCACATACGATTCAACGGTCCATGAACAGGAATAAAGGATACCGACAGAACAAACTCTTCAGAACCAACCAGAAAAGACTATACAGCCAACTAAGAGGGGAAGACAACTACCAAAAAATTCCTGAAGCCGAACCAAGTAAGAGACTCTTGGAAAACATATAGAGCAATCTGGTAGCACACAACAAACATGCAACATGGCTCCAGGAAGTCAAGGCAGAGGAAATGGGGAGAATAAAACAAAGATTCGCCGAGATCACAACAGAAACAGACACCAACTAAAGAAAATGTCTAACTGGAAAGACCCTGGGCCCAATGAAGTCCATGGATACTGGCTCAAAAACTTTGAGGCCCTACACCCATGAATAGCAGAACAACTCCAGCATTGTATCATAATGCGCCCAAATGGATGACCAAAGGAAGAACATCCTTAGTACAGAAAGACAAGAACAAGGGAAATATAGCAAGTAACTACAGGCCTATCTCCTGCCTGCCAATAATGTGGAAGTTACTAACAGGTATCATCAGTGAAAAGCTATACAACTACCTAGAGGATACAAACACCATCCCCCACCAACAGAAAGGCTGCAGAAGGAAGTGTAGGGGCACAAAAGACCAGTTCCTGTTAGACAAAGTGGTAATGAAGTACAGTAAGAGAAGGAGAACCAACCTAAGCATGGCATGGATTGACTACAAGAAAGCCTTCGACATGATACAGCACACAAGGCTAATGGAATGTCTGAAAATATATGGGGCAGAGGTAAACACCATCAGTTTCATCAAAAATACAATGCGCACCTGGAATACAGTTTTTACAAGCTCTGGGATAAGACTAGCAGAGGTTAACATCAGGAGAGGTATCTTTCAAGGCGACTCACTGTCCCCACTACCCTTCGTAGTAGCCACGATTCCCATGACAAAAGTACTGCAGAAGATGGATGCTGGTTTGCAACTCAAGAAAGGAGGCAACAGAATTAACCATCTGGTGTTCAAGGACGACATCAAGCTGTATGGTAAGAGCATCAAGGAAATAGATACCCTAATCCAAACTGTAAGTATTGTATCTGGGGACATCAAGATGGAGTTTAGAATAGAAAAATGCGCCTTGGTCAACATACAAAAAGGCAAAGTAACAAGGACTGAAGGGACAAAGCTACCAGACAGGTATAGCATCAAACACATAGATGAAACAGGATACAAATACCTGGGAATAATAGAAGGAGAAGATATAAAACACCAAGAGATGAAAGACAAGACCAGGAAAGAATATATGCAGAGACTTATAAGGCGATACTCAAGTCAAAACTCAACGCCGGATACATGAGGAAAGCCATAAACACATGGGCAGTACCAGTAATCACATACAGCACAGGAGTAGTGGAGTGGACAAAGGTTGAGCTCTGCAAAAATAAGTATACCTTAGTTTTACCAGACCACTGAGCTGATTAACAGCTCTCCTAGGGCTGGCCCGAAGGATTAGACTTATTTTGAGCTCTGCAACAGAGACCAGAAAACTAAGAAACACATGACAATACACAAAGCACTTTACCCAAGAGCAAATACAGACAGACTATACATAAAACAAAAGGGAGGGGGAAGAGTGCTACTAAACACAGAGGACTGGTTCAACATCAAGAGCAGAACACTGGGGCAATATCTGAAAACCAGTGAAGATGAGTGGCTAAGGAGTGCATGGGAAGGACTGATAAAAGTAGACGAAGACCCAGAAATATACAGAGAAAGGAGATTGAAAAACAGAATTGAGGAATGGCACAACAAACCAATGCACGGACAGTACATGAGACAGACAGAAGAACTCAAGAAGGAAACATGCAGGCCCTAAGAACCAGATATGTTCACAGAACAATAGATGGAAATAACATCTCACCCATATGCAGGACGTGCAATATGAAAGACGAGACCATAAACCACATAGCAAGCGAATGTCTGGCGCTTGCACAGAACCAGTAAAAAAAATGGTACATGATTCAGTAGCAAAAGCCTTCCACTGGAGCCTGTGCAAGAAACACCAGCTAGCTTGCAGTAATAAGTGGTACGAACACCAACCTGAGGGAGTGATAGAAAATGATCAGGCAAAGATCCTCTGGGACTATGGTATCGGAGCAGATAGGGTGATACGTGCCAATAGACCGGACGTGACGTTGATTGACAAAATTAAGAAGAAAGTATCACTCATTGATGTGGCAATACCATGGGACACCAGAGTAGATGAGAAAGAAAGTGAAAAAAATTGATAAGCATCAAGACCTGAAAATCGAAATAAGAAGGATAAGAGATATGCCAGTGGAAATTGTACCCATATCACAGGAATACTTGGCACGATCCCAAGATCCCTGAAAAGGAATCTGGAAAAACTAGATGCCTATGTAGCTCCAGGGCTCATGCAGAAGAGTGTGCAACTAGAAACAGCGCACATAACGAGAAAAGTGATCGACTCCTAAGGAGGCAGGATGCAACCCGGAACCCCACACTATAAAAACCAGCCAGTCGAATAGGATGACTGTGATAGAACAAAAAAAAAAAGAAATAATAATAATAATAATAATAATAATAATAATAATAATAATAATAATAATAATAATAATTATTATTATTATTATTATTATTATTATTATTATTATTATTATTATTATTATTATTATTATTATTGGGAACCTAACCATTTGTAGTTCGTTATATGTACAATGGAAGGCTGGTACGGAATACACTCTCGTATCACTGCCAGCAGAGGTCCAAGGGATACAAGACCTAATAGATTTAGGAAATGACAAGACTGACCCACGATGAGGGACAGGGTCACCTCCCAGA
>NC_089747.1:51070694-51083194 GCF_040412425.1 Macrobrachium rosenbergii
TAAAAATACATCGGTTTTCGATCTAAATAACATCTTTTCAAAGATGACCTATTGTTCACACCTCTTTTTTTTAAGTTCATTATTTATGAATTATATAAAAAAAATCATTTCACGTCAGGTAATATAGATATTTAAACCTGCAATATGATGTACTATGTTTATGATCTGTAACTACGAAGCGAGAGAATTTATCAATTTTCTTTACCAAAAAATCTGAGAATAATATTGTAACTTCAAATATTTTATCTGTCTGTCAGAACTCATTACGTATTTAAGTTGACACACTCAGTTTGTCTGAATCATTTCACATAACAGGAAATCTATCGTGATTCCTAAAACCCGTTCCATTCAGCAACTTCCGAACTCAATTAATTCATAGTTTCATTATGAAGGCATGGATTCAATATTTTCATCTAATATTTACATGCATGCTATATTCTGCCTGTCTTTTATGTTCCATTATTCCATTTCACAGTGGATGTAATGGCATACTTTATTAAAACGCTCCAACGTACACTGTATAAATTCGTTGACATTGACGAATATTTTAAAGTATTAGGACGTACCCATGGATGGCCGCTGTAATATTTACCTGCCAATATCAGATGTCCTCTTGCACTACTTTCGTTGTGAAAGCAGATCAACGCAACGTACACAACACGATTTTGTAATTTTTACAGTTTTAGACCTCAGAAACCGTGTACTTAAAAAGTAATTGGTTCCCAGAAAAAGTCAGATAATAATAAAGTTTTTCCCTGATTACAGGGAGGTATATCATTTGTGTATAAATTTCTGGTATAAAAATGAACCCAACTGTATCTCCAAATTGCTTAAATAAGCCGAATTTGTTTTTAGTTGGCATGTCTATCATATATTGTCTTTACAGTGCATTTTTAAATGCTTTTTAAAAACAAAAACTAAAACTGCGTCCATTTGGCGTACCTGTTTTTGCCTCACTATTTCAAGAAAATGTTTTTTCAGAATTTTCCAAGATATATTATGTATTTTTCCATTGTTATTCTTTGAACAAACTACCAACATTTATATCGCAATGCCATTAGAAGTTATCCCCTGTGACAGGAACATCAAATGTCTTTGTTAGTGACCGATTTCCTCTCTTGTAATATCAACAGTACTTGGGGCTTTTTTGTTCTTAGATAATATTTTCAAACGGTCCTAACATTAGATGTTTCTCTCCAGTGATACTAATAAGCGTTACCAGTCTTCTTTTTTTTAAATCTTCAGCTGAAAATCCTTATGGAATGTTAACAGACTATCAACCCGAAAGGGCTTCAAAGGGAAATAAACCTGCAGAGAGAGAGAGAGAGAGAGAGAGAGAGACAGGTTATAAGAAAAGGTGATAAATAATTACACATGAAGGAATAGAAAATGAGATCGATACACCTGACTTAAGGAGACGTCAGTACAAAACAGGAATGACTTTACTCCTTACATAAAGATTTGGAGGTCTTTATGTGCACTTTGCAAAATCGAAAATTTTCTGGTTTGAGTTGTCTGGGCATTTTATTGTTGTTAATTCCACACGCACTGTTACTTAAAATTCCTTCTTCACGTATGATATGATAAAATTATTTATACACCAAATTAATTTACCCTTGAATGTTTTGGAGGTTTTCAGAAGAATCGGCTCGTGTTTTGTTAATCGATTTGTGTTACCGACTTCATTCGGTAGCTGCAATTTGATGTTCATTTAGGGGATGGTGCTGTTAACTTCTTTCAGTTTTAATCATATGTATTTTTTTTCATCCTAGGAGCACAATTGTTAAGCATAAAATCCTGATATAACATAATTTTCCTTGCTTTTGCTTTATATTTGTTGGTTACGAAAAACTTCAAGGAAAAAATATATTTAAAAATTAATTCGTATCCGCTTTGTTCTAGATCTAAATTTCTGCATCAAAAAATCTTTTTCCTCGCTTTACAAATCCATTAAATTCGGATGAGGAAATGGCTAAAGACCAGCAGTAAAATGTGTCAACAATAAATCAATTTACTGATAGGCGGTTCATATGATTGAAGACTATGGACCAATGAAAGTGCTCCCTATATGTGCACGGTAATTATCGGGCAAAGAATCTCACAAACATTAGAGTACTGGAATAGATGTTGCCCAGTTTATTTGCTATTTACTACAAAAAATACTTTACAGCAAGTTACTTCTCCTGCAATACGAAGCAATATTGAAGATCATGTGTTGCTATAAACAAAACATATCGATACAAATACAGTGTGTGTCTGTGCGTGTGTGTGTGTGTTTTGCGCATGTGTGTACAATACGTTAAAAGAGGAAGAGCGTCAATAATAATAATAATAATAATAATAATATGAAGGAGTCGACCCTCTTTTAAACAGGTCTTATTAAAAGGATGGCTGTATTATGCGAATTTATCTTATATAGTGTTTTTCTATCTTCCTTATGATTCAAAGCTTTTCAGGCTCAGCGATGTTAGTCAGCAACTGGCCGATATTCATGTTGGAAAGGATAGTGTGCGGAATATGGGAAGTCTTTTTATTAAAATATCCCATATTCCGCACACTATCCTTTCCAGCATGAATTTCGGCCAGTTGCTGACTAACATCGCTGAGCCTGAAAACGAATCATAAGGAAGATAGAAAAGACACTATATAAGATAAATTCGCATAATACAGCCATCCTTTTTAATAATAATAATAATAATAATAATAATAATAATAATAATAATAATAATAATAATAATAATCCATATTATTATTATTATTATTATTATTATTATTATTATTATTATTATTATTATTATTATTATTATTATTGGAAACCTTACCATTTGTAGTTCGCTATATGAAAATATGTTCAATAAGAGGCTGGTAGAGAATGCACTCTCGTACCACTGCCAGCAGAGGTCCCATGGATACACGAACAAACAGATTTAGGAAAAAGACAAGACCGACCCAGGATGAGAGACAGGGTCACCTCCCAGAGGAAAACGCAGTACAAGTCAAGGGAAACAGAAACACCTGGTTAATTCCGGACGACAGACACATTAGGAGAGGCAAGTTTTCATTTATGAGAAGGACTGCGCTCTGCAAGATTGATGCTTTACAGGAAGCGTTTCTTGTTCTCACTTGTACACGAAGGATTGGTGTGTCCTTTTATTTTCGGCTTCTAAAATCTATACTGTAACAGAAAGAGGACATTGAGAGAGAGAGAGAGAGAGAGAGAGAGAGAGAGAGAGAGAGAGAGAGAGAGAGAGAGAGAGAGAATTTTTTTCGCCTACAGATGAGGATTACCTCGCTGAGGCTTTACACTTTATTGTATAACTGACCGTTAATATTTCGCCAAAGACAGATCATTCATGTTTTCTTTTACACCCTCCTTTACTTTCTCTTTTTCCACTGTCAGCTGTGACCCGAAGGAGTCGAATAAAAGTTAGGGTACCTAAATCACCCTTCAGTTCACTATATAAATTAGTTTCCTAACATCCTATTCCACTCTTAAATGGTGATTGCACTCAGGCTCTCTGTTTATGAGCCGTGAGTGCAACCAATGCTTTTCGTTAACGCGAGAGAGAGAGAGAGAGAGAGAGAGAGAGAGAGAGAGAGAGAGAGAGAGAGAGAGAGAGAGAGAGAGAGAGAGATCTTATAAAAAAAAATGTGAAGATCGAGAGAGACAAGTGTAAGTTGGTACTGTGGTAAAACAATATGTATTCTTCATTTTTTGAGAGTTTATAAGACAGACATTGACCTCATAAACGGAAAGTTTAAACGGCAATATTCTGTTTGCGAAAAATATAATTTTTTGCACATTTTTACTTCATTAATGTGGCAAGTCGCTGATCGTGACCTTGGAAATGAAACATATTTCAAAATCGTCAATTATAAATACTTTAATCTTTATGCAAATTTAAAGAATATAATCTATCACGAAGCCTTAGTAGAAATTCGTTTGGCTGTTTCTCTTGAAATTTAGATGTTACACTGTCCCGGCATTTACTATGCAAGAAAAAAGATTCAGCAACAGATCATGGCTGTAATTTTACATTGGGTTAAGAAACCACTACCGTCAAAAGCTTCGTACCGTAGTTAATTCTTATCAATAACGGTTGTCTTTAATTACTGTTTTGTATCCTAATATTTCGTCAAATAATTAATTTAGCAATATATATACAGCATATATATATATATATATATATATATATATATATATATATATATATATATATATATATATATATATATATATATATATATATATATATATATATATATATATATATATATATATATATATATATATATATATATATATATATATATATATATATATATATATATATATATATATGTACACCTGTTTGTGAGGATGTGCGTATGTGGGTAGGTATCAGTTTGTATGTACGTGTGTATATCTATGTGTGCATATATTTATGTATTAGCTATATAAATCTATAGAGTAAAAAGAAAAAGAAATCTTCCTTCCTTTTCGGAACACAAATAATCCGATCTTTCAAAACGACGTATGAAAACTAAGCTATGTATGACAATGGAGAAGGCAACATAAATATCTTAACATTCTTAATGGCTTAAAATCAGTAGCATTCAGGGTATATATTTTCTTCTTGAGAATATAACCCTGATACTTTCAATTCCGTTTTAAACTTTACTTGCCTCATTATGTTTTCGTCTATACGTATGGAACAGTGCTACCAAGATCTTAATACCTTTAGGCTATATGATAGTTTTTCTCTGCCATATGTTTAAAATCAGCAACATTTTCAACTCCTATGCTAATTAGACCCCTGCTTACTTCGATCAGAAAAGCAGGACGACCTACATAAATTTTGATTTATGATTGCACTCTTTATTAGATATACTTTTTTTTTTAGATATAAAGAACATCTTTTCAAAGATGACCTATTCTGTCACACCTTTCTTGCTTTTGGAAGTTCTTTATTCATTAACTAAAACTGAAAGATGATATATTTTGTTAATGAACTTGTATCTGCGAAGTTCAAAAATTACTCAATTTCGTTTACCAAATAACCTGGGAATAATAATGTAACCCAGAACATGGGATCTGTTTTTCAGAAATGATCACTGACTCAAGTTAACAAACTCAGTTTGTCCGAATCAATTCATGTAACAGGAAATTGTTCGTGATTCCCTAAATCCCGTTTCATTCAGCAACCTCCGAACTCAATTAATTCATAGTTTTATTATGAAGGCAAGAATTCAATATTTTTATTTAATATTTACACGCATGCTATATACTGCCTGTCTTTCATGTTCCATTACTCCATTTCACAGAGGATGCAATGGCATCGTTTATCAAAACGCTCCAATGTACACTATATAGACTCGTGGGCAACGTCGAATCTGTAAAATGTGAACTCACACAACGAATACTGGGCCGTATCCATGGATTGCAGCTGTAATGTCTATCTGTTAACATCAGATTTCCTCTTGTATTATTTTCTTAGCGAGTGCAGATTCATGGAACTTAAAAAACGAAGATTTTATCATTTTTCAGGTTTAGACTTCAGTAACCCGTGTAAATAAAAGGTAATTGGCTCCCCTGATTACAAGGTAGTATATCATTTGTATGTAATTCGCTGGAATAAAAATGCACGAACCTGTGATCGCAAATTGTGTAGATAAGCCGAATTTGTTTTTGTTTGGCATATCTATAATATACTGTCTTTATAGTGCATTTTAAATGCTTGTAAGGAGACTAAAACTACAACTGCATCCATTACACGACTAGCGATTCTTTCTCGATTACTATTTTCAGATATACACCACTAAGTCGTTTTCTCTCGGAGAGAGAGAGAGAGAGAGAGAGAGAGAGAGAGAGAGAGAGAGAGAGAGAGAGAGAGAGAGAGAGAATAGGGCTGGTGAGTGCTGATATTGTGTAGCTGAATCAATAACTCTTTTATCTAATAGTGATTAAGGTTACAATATCTGCTGCATGAAACAACACAGAACCAATCACGAGGTGAAGTTTGATGCCTGAGACCTTCTTGCCTGCTGAGTTCAGATTACAATGTAATATTGGAGAGGAATAGAGCCTTGCAACCGGTTGCATCAGTAAGAAGGTTAGAAAGTGACTTTGTATTTTCCACGTTTGCAGCTAAGGATCTCATCTGGAGACGAGAGCAGTAAGTTCATTCTCTTGCTGTTATTACAAACGGTTTCGGATGAAAAACTCACCTTACTTCATGGGAAATGTTTTGAATGAGGAATATTTTCATAAGTTTGTACTTAAGAGGCATGAATGAAATATGTACGCTAAATACACAGATTAATAATAATAATAATAATAATAATAATAATAATGAAAAAATGAAAGCTGATTGCTTCATTGCCACAAAACCCTCCCCTCTTATTGCACATGTTACTGCTCCATATAAATTTATGAGGACATGCGACTCTTAGCTAAAGTGTGTGTGTGTGTGTGTATATATATATATATATATATATATATATATATATATATATATATATATATATATATATATATATATATATATATATATATATATATATATATATATATATATATATATATATATATATATATATATATATATATATATATATATATATATATATATATATATGTGGTGTGTGTGTGTGTGTGTGTGTGTATGTTGGGTGTCTGTGTGTGTGCGTGCGTGCGTGTGTACCTGAGGGTTTTCCCGGGCAGGCTTCTGAAGCGTATCATACCAGCGAATTTTACCCAACCTCCCTACCACCAGCGATAACTTAGGTTCTAACTTTTTTATGACTTTGGTAGGCCCGTCGCTACCGCCTTGGCCGATCATTCGGGAGACCGAGGTTCGTTCGCGGTATGAGTCAGAAAGTTATATATATATATATATATATATATATATATATATATATATATATATATATATATATATATATATATACACACACACACATACACACAACTGTTTAATCATTTATTTATTTATTAATTTATTAGCCATTCTGAAACAAAGTACTAGTATCCCTTCCTAACTGTAGTTTAATAGCTGAATGCAATAAATATAATATTCAGAGAAATCAAACTTTTCTTCGCTACGAGGAATCGTCGTGTGTAGCGCAATAGAAAAGCACTTGTTAAATTGCCTGAATTCAAAAGAGAGTAAGAACTGGAAAACAAGTCGGTTGTTATAGGAGTTAAACAATTCCATTATTATATACGACATTTTTTAGATGGATTTCAATTTAAACGTTTTAAATACATCGTTAGCGCGAATCGGATTGTGCCCTCTATTCATTATTTATTGTCACATGTTAAATAGTTAATTTTAGGTGCAGATTTCTGGATACGTATAAAAATAATTATTTCTCCCCTCGAAATGTTGTTTAGTAAGCCTTTACAACATTTACTAAGCTATGATTAGGAAGCGACAAACAAGAAAATCCATCTAAAGAATTTCAATAACTACCATAATTCCCCTAATTTATAATAGTAATAAAAGACAGTTATATATAGAAACACTTCTTTTCTTACTATTTTACGTTGGCGCATTCTTATCTTAAAGGAAAGGAATTGAACTTTAACATGTAATTGCTTATTTTATACAAAAGTGCTCAATAACTTTTTTATTTTAAGATACAGTTCCATATTACACAAATACATACACCACACCTCATGCACACACACATACACACAAAAAAAATATAATATATATATATATATATATATATATATATATATATATATATATATATATATATATATATATATTTATATATACATATTATATATATATATATATATATATATATATATATATATATATATATATATATATATATATATATATCACACATTACCACAGGTGAAAAATAAGAAACGGGGTGTAGGTCCTGACCGGTTTCGACTTTATTTCAAGCCATTGACGAAGGACTGATACAGAGTGTGAGAAGTCACAAATATATATACTACAAGAACAGTACTGACGAACATACAAAACCGTTAGAGGCTCCATATCCCCACTCAGGCCGGTGTCGAGGTAGGAGTGGCCTTTAAAACTCATTTGGCTAAAAATCACAATAGACTCTCAGGGGACATTGCTGATAAACAGACCATACCCCACCTCAGATCCACACCTGACAGGTGTCATGGAGGCTGAGTTTGGAAACTCATTAACATTACTACCCTCGTACTGTGTTTACAAATATGATAATCCTATTTTCATACATCTCTACTGCCTACCTTAAAGTTTAAACAATTTACAAATTTCTTTTGATATTAAAGGATCAAGTTTATACATTCCTTGACTGATATTCATATTATGGTTGTAACTTTCTTTTATGAAGCTAGATTCAATGATGTTCCTTTCCAGTGCATTATTAGAATATACAATCCTTTTGCCCCTTCCCAGTTGATAGCATGATTGTTCTCACTAACATGTACAAATATACCACTGTTCCCTTGTGCATATCTCACACATTTCTTATGTTGTTCAATTCTTTTTCCAGTGCTTTTCCCGGTTTGGCCAATATAAAAGTTGTCACAAGACTTACACGGAATTTTATATACACACCCTTTAATATTGTCTGGGAGTTCTTGATAAGTACATTTTTCATTGTTGTATTGTTCTTAAATGCGACATTAACACCAAAATTCTTAAGAAGATGAGGATATCTTTCATACTATTATTGTAAGGCAGAACAAGCAAATTTTTTTGTGTTGTAAGGTTCTTTCTGGTTTTGATACATAGTCTTTTTTGCCGCTTCAAATGCACTGTTTAATACACTATCAGGATATTTCAATTTTTGCCTGCATTCCTAATCTTATCTATTTCATCATCAATATATTCAGGGCTACATACCCGTAATGCTCTTAAAAACATAGATGAAAACACTGACTTTTTAACCTTATTGCTTTGTCCAGAATAGAAATGCACATAGGAAGAAATATTAGTGGGTTTTCTATACACACTATATTTAAACTCACTACTATTTCTTCGTATGAGGACATCCAGAAACGGTAAGCACCCATCATTTTCCATTTCCATCGTGAATTTAATTGATGGTACTAATTGATTTAACTTAGCAAAAAGTTTTTTACATCTTGGTTCCTGGCCATACACAAATTATGTCGTCAACATACCTAAATCATGTTACATTACGTGGGATTATGTTGTTTAATATCTTCTTTTCAAAAATTCCATATATAAGTTACTTAACACTGGGGATAGAGGGTTTCCCATTGCCATACCAAAATTTTGTGAGTAAAATTTACCATTAAATTCAAATTTACAATCTTTTACACATAATTTAATCAGTTCAATTAAAGTACTTTTTAGAAAATGGGATATCCAGCTGTGTGTTCTCTAACAATTCAGATAAAAACTTCATCAGATCATCTATTGGCACCTTTGTGAATAGTGATACAACATCAAAACTTACAAGCCTGGATTCACTATTAATCTCTACACTATTTAGTTTATTTATCAGGTCCACATTATTCTTGATATTTGCATTTGAGATGGTACCTACTAATGGGTTGAGAATATCTACTAAGTACTTCGCTAGCTTGTATGATGCGGAACCAACTGAACTGATAATTGGCCTGGCAGGAAAGTTTGCTTTGTGAGTTTTTATTGTACCATACATGTATGGTAGCGATGGAGAGGTCACACACAACTTCTTTATAGGGCTTTCGTTACCTTTTAACAGGTTTTCACTTTCTTATTGAAACCACTATTCACATTGTCTATCGGGTTCTTATTTAATTCTTTTATATGTGTTATCATCACCTAAAAGATTTTGCATTTTTCTATATATTCACTTTTATTTAAAATTACAAGGGCGCCTGATTTATCTGCTTTTGTCATGTGTATATTTTTATCTTTTTCAGTTCATTAATAGCAACCATAAATCTTTTGGGGACGTTTGTGGTGTCTGATTTTTCATACTTCCATAAATCACTCTCTTAATCATGTTCACTTCTTCATTCGTTAAATCACTATATTTTTCCAAATTACACAGTCCTTTAGTTATTTCCACACTGTTCCTTCCGCCAGGAGATAAAGCAAAGTTTAAACCGTAGCCTAAGGCACTAGTTACATTTCTATCCAGCTGTTTGTTTGATAAGTTGACGACACATTCATGATTGGCGTTGTTGGTCCAAGGGCTTCTTTCAATCAATAGTTTCATTTTATTATCGTGTTTCCGTTTCAGTTTCCGATACACTTGATTCCTCATCTTCACATGACAATATTCACGTAGGAATCTCTCCAATCTGGTGGTATTGAAGCTTCAAAATGTCGTCTATTCCTCGTGAGATCTTCAAAATTCTTTTGGTTTCCAATGTTTTGATGTTGATATGTTTTCCAATATGGCACGTTGTATTTCACCGAAGGGTTGGTCTTCTAATTTCAGCAAGGAATTGGTTATGAACGATCTTGGTATCACTTGTTCATCCCGACATTCACGTAAAAACCGCAGGTGTTCCTTGTTGGTATGAGCTTGAGTGAGGGCGTCGGCAAATTCTCTGACGGCATATTCCAAAATGGGAAAAAGAACACAGAAAGTTCGGAAGGAGCGCGTGGTATCCACTGATGATTATTATCACTTTTGTACGTGATTCATTTATCACACATTACCACAGGTGAAAAATAAGAAACGGGGTGTAGGTCCTGACCGGTTTCGACTTTATTTCCAAGCCATTGACGAAGGACTGATACAGAGTGTGAGAAGTCACAAAAATATATACTACAAGAACAGTACTGACGAACATACAAAACCGTTAGAGGCTCCATATCCCCACTCAGGCCGGTGTCGAGGTAGGAGTGGCCTTTAAAACTCATTTGGCTAAAAATCACAATAGACTCTCAGGGGACATTGCTGATAAACAGACCATACCCCACCTCAGATCCCACCTGACAGGTGTCATGGAGGCGGAGTTTGGAAACTCATTAACATTACTACCCTCGTACTGTGTTTACAAATATGATAATCCTATTTTCATACATCTCTACTGCCTACCTTAAAGTTTAAACAATTTACAAATTTCTTTTTTGATATTAAAGGATCAAGTTTATACATTCCTTGACTGATATTCATATTATGGTTGTAACTTTCTTTTATGAAGCTAGATTCAATGATGTTCCTTTCCAGTGCATTATTAGAATATACAATCATACAAGCTAGCGAAGTACTTAGTAGATATTCTCAACCCATTAGTAGGTACCATCTCAAATGCAAATATCAAGAATAATGTGGACCTGATAAATAAACTAAATAGTGTAGAGATTAATAGTGAATCCAGGCTTGTAAGTTTTGATGTTGTATCACTATTCACAAAGGTGCCAATAGATGATCTGATGAAGTTTTTATCTGAATTGTTAGAGAACACACAGCTGGATATCCCATTTTCTAAAAGTACTTTAATTGAACTGATTAAATTATGTGTAAAAGATTGTAAATTTGAATTTAATGGTAAATTTTACTCACAAAATTTTGGTATGGCAATGGGAAACCCTCTATCCCCAGTGTTAAGTAACTTATATATATGGAATTTTTGAAAAGAAGATATTAAACAACATAATCCCACGTAATGTAACATGGTTTAGGTATGTTGACGACATAATTTGTGTATGGCCAGGGAACCAAGATGTAAAAACTTTTTGCTAAGTTAAATCAATTAGTACCATCAATTAAATTCACGATGGAAATGGAAAATGATGGGTGCTTACCGTTTTTGGATGTCCTCATACGAAGAAATAGCAGTGAGTTTAAATATAGTGTGTATAGAAAACCCACTAATATTTCTTCCTATGTGCATTTCTATTCTGGACAAAGCAATAAGGTTAAAAAGTCAGTGTTTTCATCTATGTTTTTAAGAGCATTACGGGTATGTAGCCCCGAATATATTGATGATGAAATAGATAAGATTAGGAATGCAGGCAAAAAATTGAAATATCCTGATAGTGTATTAAACAGTGCATTTGAAGCGGCAAAAAAGACTATGTATCAAAACCAGAAAGAACCTTACAACACAAAAAAATTTGCTTGTTCTGCCTTACAATAATAGTATGAAAGATATCCTCATCTTCTTAAGAATTTTGGTGTTAATGTCGCATTTAAGAACAATACAACAATGAAAAATGTACTTATCAAGAACTCCCCAGACAATATTAAAGGGTGTGTATATAAAATTCCGTGTAAGTCTTGTGACAACTTTTATATTGGCCAAACCGGGAAAGCACTGGAAAAAAAAGAATTGAACAACATAAGAAATGTGTGAGATATGCACAAGGGAACAGTGGTATATTTGTACATGTTAGTGAGAACAATCATGCTATCAACTGGGAAGGGGCAAAAAGGATTGTATATTCTAATAATGCACTGGAAAGGAACATCATTGAATCTAGCTTCATAAAAGAAAGTTACAACCATAATATGAATATCAGTCAAGGAATGTATAAACTTGATCCTTTAATATCAAAAGAAATTTGTAAATTGTTTAAACTTTAAGG
>NC_089747.1:51090694-51178194 GCF_040412425.1 Macrobrachium rosenbergii
GGTCTGCTCGTCCATTCTCGGATAATTAAACCAGTCACCAGGGTAAAGTTTCAATTCATTAAATTGTAGTGATAACTAGGAATTCTGAATATTCTAAGTCTTAATCAATATAATGAAAGAGAGAGAGAGAGAGAGAGAGAGAGAGAGAGAGAGAGAGAGAGAGAGAGAGAGAGAGAGAGAGAGAGAGAAACCTTATTGTTAGACATTGATAGGAACAGAGAGAGAGAGAGAGAGAGAGAGAGAGAGAGAGAGAGAGAATTTCAAAACATCTCTGTGTTTTGGCTATGCCGTCACCACAAGGCCAGAACTCAGGAACATGAGGTTTGTAAACTAGTGCTAGAACAGCAAAACCGTGTCGTGATTAGAAAAGCAAAATTTATAAGTTCCGGTGACGTCAAAACACCTGCTTTTGAAGGTGGTGCTTTTTTCAGAAATCCACCCAATATGGGCTGTCTTTAAATTAGCCTAACCAAATAAGCATCTACAGGGCCGGACCAAAACCAGGATTCCGCCTACATAGGGGCGGGACAAAAACTTCCAAAAATCCTTATCAAATCCAGTTCTGAAGGGAAAGGAGAATAGAGAGTAGAGGAGGTGCAGCAGGGAAGCAGCAGAGAGCAGAGCAGAGAAGGAGCAGCTAAGGTGCAAAGAAGAAGGCGTGAAGTTGCAAGCCTCAATTATTGTGGGTTGTTAAAGAAGACAGGCTCACTTGGACTCACCCTATAATTGTACAACATTTCACCTTGTATTTCTGTTGCATAGTTATTTCTTTGGTGCTAATGAAGAAAAAAAAATCAATTGCGTCTTCTTAATACCTCCTGAGAAAACTTTGCTACTACATAATAAAGTTAGAAAGATCAACATCTATAAAGAAGAATCTTCTTAAACCAATAGTAGATATAAACAGAAGAATAATAAATAAAAGAACATTACATAAATGGTGCCAGCTGAAGCAGATCCAATAAGAAACGCAAACAGTGCAAGTGTGAAGGACACATTCCAGAATTTATAACAAGCATCTCTCTGCAAACGTCGACAGCCAAATCATAACAAGTGTTGAAGTAAATCATAACAACGGCGAACGAAAACGCAAGCATCCAGAGAAGCATAATAATCATGTGAAACGACAGCGAAGCAACAACAACGACGATTGTGTGTTGATAACAAATCGACACAAAACCAACAAGTGAACGTCTGAGTGCCTACAAGTGAACGTATCCTGAACGTATCCTAAAGGCAGTGGCAGAACATATCCTGAACGTTTGAACTGAACGTTTGAACATCAGCAGCGAACGCTACAACGAAATTGTGTTGGTTGCGAAAGTGATAAAAATGCAGCGAACGAAGCGTCTACAGAAAACAACGAATATGGCGCGGTCGCAGAAGTGAAAAACAGTTGACGAAACCACCACAGTTTATGATTGGAAGACGGCAGCAGAAAATACGTAAGTTGAAAAGTTTTCTCTCTCAGTGAGCGTATTTTTTTTAATCATCTCTCTCTAAAGGTATAACATTTATAGTTCTCTCTCAACAATTTTTTTTTTCTTGTTGATATTTTTTTGAGGTTTGAATAGAAATTTTTTTTTTACATACTATGATTTTTATGATGCATTTTTGATTACTGTTGTGTATCTTGGGTATAGATTTTCATATGATTTTTAGAATACCAGAGTAATGCAGAGTCCGTTTGATGCATTGAGGGATGCAATTAGAAAGAGCCCTTATCATTTACGACAAACAGCAGATAGACAGAGTCGAATTCCAGTGCCAACTTCACAAGTATCAATAACAATAACACTACCCATACTAACACATTTCAGTTTAGCAAAATGGCACAAAAAGCAATCATTAGTGATGTAAAGAAAGATTAAATAGGGAAGCATAAGAATAGAATCTTAAAAGGAGAGAAGTGGAAAAAGATAAATTATACAGTGATCGATTGAGTAAGAAGAGAGAGAGAGAGAGAGAGAGAGAGAGAGAGAGAGAGAGAGAGAGAGAGAGAGAGAGAGAGAGAGAGAGAGAGAGAACAACAATTAAGCCTTGGTTGTTATGCATTACCAAGACTAGAAATGTCAAGTAAGCTAAAAATCAGGAAACTGTCTTACATGAATTCAAAACAGTTAGCGAGTGTATCGTGCCCAGGGCCATAAAACCGATCATAAAATCTTGAACCTGTGCCCTCGCGACTGATGCTGACCGAGCATAGACTATAACCTCGTCAGGAGTCAACGTTCCAGCCATATCTATAACCCCGCCTTCATTAAGAGGCGTTACATGAATTTCCACGAAAAAGGGCTGGACAACGACAAAGATAGCAAGGAGAACCATTTCTTCAAAGAACGAAGCAGAGAAGAAGATTAACTAGTCCCTCCTGAGGTCACCATTCAAATACCGGTAATAGTGCAGCAGATTGCTGGTCCCAAAATCGTTCAGATAGTGAAACAAGCAGAAATTTGGGCCACAACCATTCCTAAGACTACGCGGCTCTTAACCAGACAGAAACTGAACCTGACTAGCAAGATGGCGGCTATTTTTCAAAATGGTAAAACTGTTGAGATTCATTGGTTTGGGAGCATCTATTCATGGAATATGCCAGTTTTTTTTTTTTTTTTCGTCTCGACTTTTAGGTTATAAAAATGATATACCACACATTTTATTGAAAACCCTTACTAAATGAATTGTGAACCAAGATTCGAGAACAAAATGGTTGCCATAAAAGTTTTTTTTTCTATCCAGAAAGCTAGCAGAACAATAGAGACCAACTGTTTTTATTTAAAATATTCATGTGATCAGACAGTTTAACTAATATGCTATTTTCAACTGAAATAGTAATGGTATGGTCACATACAACATTGTGTCTAAGACTCTAACCTCGGAAAAAAGAAAAGAAGAGAAATACGGACTAGTTGATACCAATCGTCGTATAGGGCTCTCAACGACGACACCTTTGAAAAATTCGAGGATAAGAAGGTAGGCATAGCATGACACGTTGGATGCTCACTGATTAGATTATCTACTGAAGATACGCATATATTTATCTAGACTTATAAATTTGCAAGTGCACAGAGCTATATTAGGGAAGACCCATGTTTTTCCAGTGAAACTGGGAAAACAGCCTGCTTTGCATCCACATTTTAAGCTGTTGGAAACTCTTGGCTAATGGGCGAAACAATTATCCAGTTTACTTGCCATGTTTCACCAGATTTTGCCATCCCCACTCAGCAGGGTTCTCTGGCTGTGGCTGACACTGGTGGATACTGCCCCCACACACAACCAGCCTGAAAGATAGCACGCTTGGTGTGTTCAAACCTGGAGAGCTCCTGGTTGGTGGAATGGCCTAGATGCCCTTTGTTTTCTGGCAAACATATCAAGTCTAGCCTCATCCACAGTGCCAGCAGTGCTGGATCTTTCATACATTGTTTGACAAACCTCTCCAGGACCCTTCAGGTCACTGTCTTCCACTCTGAGAGGGTAGTGACTCAGTTTGGAGAACACAGTGGAGGCCTCTGGAAAGATGTTCCATGTCTGGAAGGCGGTCTTCTTGCCCTTGATTCGGAAGGCTGACACTAATCACAGCCTAGAAGCATGGAAGAAGAGCATGCCATTCACCTTCTCCTGGCCCAAGAGTTGCACAGGTCATGCACAGCAATCCAATGCAGGCTCTGGCCTTGGCCAAATGCCACCCATAATTTTCTAGAAGATGAGATTGTGGAGAGTGGAGAAAGCACTGACTGCAACTAACAAGAACATCTGTGTCATTTGCTTTAACCGTGATGGTCTTGGCTCCATGTTCTGTGGCATATTTGGCATGGAGAAAGATGCGGGTGTCAGCTTCCTCATGAGAGCACTTTTCCAGTCCCTGAAGACTAAGCCTCATGAGTGCTGAGGACAGCAGAAATTTCGTGGCAATGACAACATTTGTGGCAGACATCTGGGCAACTTTGTCTGCCAAGAACTGGAACAACTCTGTCTTGTTGGCATCGTGTCTTAGAAATTGCGCCAGTTGGATGGAATTGTGTTCTTGTCTGTCACCTTGCGCCTTCCTCCTTGACCACGTTGGAGCCTGGTCTCAGCTTTGAGGCTGGATGTATTGTAAACATCAAATACAAGATGTGATGATGTGTACTTGCTGCTATAGGATTGTATCACAGGCAAGAAGTCGCAAAGTGCATAGCCCTCAAAGGGAGAACTTTCTTTGGTGGCAAGGCATGGACCAAAGCTGATCCATCTACAATGAGGACATCAGTCTTTGGTTTTTGTCTTCTAGTGTAACATGACTCAACCAGGACCGAGGTCAGCTGAGACTTCTGACACATGTACAGCCTACCACCCTCACTAAGGGAAGCTGGGAATGTTTGATTCTCGTGCTGGAAGAATTCCTGCAGATCACATTCACGGCTCTGACAGGATATAAATAGCTTTGAGAAAAGCTGGCAATCCTCCTTCAGAAGTTTCTGCTTTGACTGTTCTACAGGAGCAGCTTATGCCTGAAGAAGTCAGTTCTGTTCTTCTTTATCGGCTCATAGAAGGAGACTGCATTGTTTGCCAAAGAGTCTGAAAACTTTGAAATTTAGTGCGGCCTCTGTCAAGGGTGTGTCTGTAGAAGTTCTGCTGAGCTGGGGTGGGCAATGTCTTTGTTGTCAATGGAATACAGATCCTGGCTCTCTTCCTGAAAAGGACTTCCCAAGTGTTGCAAAGCCAATGACAGCTTGCTGACTCTCTCCAAGAATGTCTTCATCCGCATGAGGTGTTTGTTCATGGTGTGTTGTCTGCTCATTAGACTCCTTACTTTGAACCTCTGTTTCGTATGCAGAAAAATAAGCGGATGATCTCTGGGCCAGCCACCATCCATCTTCTGAGTGCTGACGGATCTTCAGTCAGCCCAATGGCTCCGCCATCAGCCATTTATAAAGGCATTGGTCTATTTCATGAGCTTGGTCAAGAGCCATTGCTGAGAACTGGCGACTGGTCTTGTGTTAACAAAGTTGCCAGCCTTGAACTCCTTGTGCAACTCTGGGTGTGAACTCTAGGGTAAGCATGTCCCTGAGGTGAATAGGCAGCCAACTGAGCATAGTTTGTATTATTGTTGGAAAAGAAGTAGGGTATCAGCTCATGCAATGCCTGGCAGTAGAGGAAAAAATTGGCCTCACGGAAGGACCTGATCAGTAGGAATATCACAAGTTCCATAGACAACACCATGTGCCAGAAGTGGAACTGTGGACTCTGCTGTCTTCGAAGGTCACACCTCCTCAAACTCTAATGCCTGCTCATTGTTGTTAATTTTCTCAGCACAGTAGTCAGTGTATGCTGTCCTCAGGAGTTTGTAAAACTAGAGGCTGTAACCTGGTGCATCTGCCGTGTCCTGGTTACACTTGCAGCTGACAGGAAGGATTCTGCAGTTCCAGATGAAGCAACTCCTATATTCCACCAGAGCTCCTGTCCAACCACTGCCATGAAGAAGAGTACCAAGAGATGTCATTGCTGCCATCTCAATGTGCAGACCACCAAACATTACCAGATACTTGTTTCGCCATACTATTCAGGCCACTGCCACTGCACCTGCTTTGCATACGGCATAGATTGGCTGATCAGCTGTGATTATGGGTATCTGGCCAGGGTTCAGAAAATCAGTGACATCCTGCACTTTCTGCATCACGTGTTTGATCGTAGCAACAGAATGAGCTGATCACGCAGGAGAGGAAGCAATGAAGTTATGGTTACTTCAAATTCTGGGCTTCTCTTCATTGAAGCGTGATGAGCTGACCACGTCAGATTCACTGCATCATCTATTTCCTGGGTGACTATGACCTTGTCTAGCCACTGATACTCCAGTGCAAGCTGTGGCCCCAAGATATCTGTGGGTGGCTTTGGTATTGCAGTGTTTGGTGGCACAGGGTTCTTTGTTTGAAAGGAAGCTGGTGAGATGTTTGTGAATGTGTCCGGCAATTCAGGCACCGACCAAACTTTCTCAGGTGCAAACTTTAGTTTCAGTCGTTTTCCTGTCCAGTGTTCTCCTTGGTGGGGTGCTGAAATATGGAGATGCTAGTTCCATGGAAGGATCCAGTGGCAGTAGTTGCAGATGGGTTGTGGTCGATGTTGTCCATCACTGCAGTGGTAAACAACCCTTTTCGCAGTACTGGGGGACAGACCACACCCTCCTCCACATATTTGCTAACTGTGGCATCTCCAACTGTGCAGAGACCTCCAGTACTCTGTCATAAGAGATACTGAGGCCATACTGATGTAGCATTTCAACCAGGTTTCTCTTCCTGGTTTTGGCATAGACTGAGAGTCCCATGTAGACTGGGAATGGTGTTTCTCTGTCTTTGGAGTGTCTATGAGTTGTTGCTCCTCTTTGTATCGGGAGTAGCAGTTGAACTGCATGAGCTGTGCAATGGCCTGGTCTCGATTTTTGATGCTCCAAATCGTAACTGTGACTTGATGTCAGCCCCATGCTCAACCATCCCTACAAACTGGAGCAGGAGAGGAGGCACAGAATTTCGTACACAGGCCTAAAAGAAAATGTGCCATCAAACCGTGACTGATGATCAAGTATAGACTTTCTGAGAATATTTGCTGCTTTAGCAATGATAACTGCCTCTGAAAGATCAGATGATTGAGCAAGTGCTTTTCCCACATCCTTTTTGAAATGCAAGTAATACATTAGCTGCCAGATTTATGAGCCTCAAGTTCTGGAATTTCTGCCAGAAGTTTGTCTTTGAGTCTCGTGGAATTTACACTTGGTGACTCTACACCTAATTGTTCCAGACGTTGTTGGTAGAGGTGGCAAATCTGCCAGCCGAAATGTGACTGGATCATCTGAACAAAGGTTGTTTTCAACAATGTATGTCATCAGTTCTGACAGAACTAGTGGATACACATCTGATTCTGACTAGAAAGTGCTACCTTGGTCTTTCTCAAGGCTCCTCAGGTAGGACCTTTTTCTGTTGTAGAGGCACAAAGACAGGCATGGTGATACTTAAACTCCTGTGCAATGACATCCCCACCAGTCAACTTAGCAAGGAGCTTGCCATCACTAAGTATCTCTGCACATTCACGCAATTTCAAGTCAAGGCCCTTAGTACTAGCCTGTCTGAGATCAGATGCAGGTGCCACTTTCTCACAGAAAATGCAAACTTCATTGTCATGACTATAAACAGGCGCAGTTTTGCACGACTAGTCTCAGTGTTGCTGGTCTGGTCATTGATTGTCGCTTTCTTGCACGGTCCAGTTTAGTGTTGTTAAACAACAAGCGACAGTTCACATGGTATTTTGCTGCATTTTTCCTGAGAGTGGCCTCTATGCCATCACCTTCATCCAGGCTTGCTGAATCCATTATTGTGGCATTTCATTAATTTCACTGAACATGGAGAGAGACAGAGGGAATGTTCCTTGCCAGCATTGTGTACCCATCATGGTCTAGACATGATGACTTGGAGGTGATGTCAAGTGCTCACCTCTTTTGTCCTTCTGACAAAGACAACACAAACTCCAGTTTGTTTTTCTACTGCTCAATATTGATTGGCATCACATTCTGCCATGATTTCACTTTTGATTAAGGAGAGGGGTTATCCTTTACCACCTTAAACAAAGCACACATTCCTGTATGGGATTCAACTAGGTTCGGTCTCCTACACCTAAATAATCATTCATCCAGTGCCATTTAAGTCCCTGTGATCTGTACACCATCCGGGTAAGTACATGAACCATCATGTACAGCCCCATACCCTTGAATTCGGCTCTCCCGCGCTGGCACATCCTGTCTATTCAGGTGCGGCTATCTAACTATAGCTGGTCTGGGGCTGTTAGAAAGCATTTGGGACACTAAACTAAACTATACTACAACTACTAGTCTAAGACTACAGGATTAGTGAAGCTGGATTAGCTGACACTGAACCCCATGCTGAGTTACACAGCAGTGATGTCACCAATGCCCTGGTTGTGTGCAGACATACACTCTTTTACATTTATTAATTTTCCTTCAAAATTGATGAGTTATTCGAAAGAGATGGCCTCATTAGGATCTAAAACCACAGAAACCAAGATCCATGCTTAAAACGATAATTGTTGAACGGGCATTATTTCTCATTATAATTATTGTTTCTACCTTTTCTTGTGCAGCCATATAGCCCCCATATTTAAAGGTAAACTGTACTGGGAAGCTACAGAAACATAATGGAACAAGAAATAGTATGGAAGAGCTTTACCATATTGCTAGAAGCAAATACATGCCATTCTAGTGAAAAAATTACAACAAAATCTGTCGATACTGCATTGCCATCTTGGAATTTGGCCGCCATATTAATTTTCAAAACAGTGGCCAGCGTGTTTCTGATAGAGGGAACTTTAAAGAGCGATTGTGCAAAAATTTCATGCTTGTTTCACTATCTGAACGATTCTTATGAAATATGCAATTATCTGCTGCACTATAAGGAGAGATTTTGACAACACCACAACTGTCCTTATAATCAAGCTTGTTCAAGGAGGCCTTACAGATAATATCCTCCATTGAGTAACTTCAAGGGAGGAGATGGAAGATAGCAAAGAGAACAAGGGGTTCCAGAGAAGAACGAAGCCAGAGAAACGAGAGAGAGTCGCTAGCCACCAGTACGAGAAGATGCAGTACTTCCCCCTAGCTTCTGTGGTCCCAACCAGACTCTGACTGCGGGCTACTTAACCAGATTCTGTCCACGGTCTACTTAACCATACCCCGACCGCGGGCTACTTAACCAGACAGCAACTGAACTTCGACTAGCAAGAGTGGCTTTCAAGAGAGTAAAACTATAACCGTAATTGTACTTGTGTATGTAATTAACTTTCATCTGTAAAGTAAGAAGCTACCCATTTCGTCTCCATTACGCCTTTCTGAGAGATATAACTACCTTTCGAGAAGAGATGCTGTGGATGAATACGTTGCCGACTTTCTGAGAGATATAATTACCTTTCGAGAAGAGATGCTGTGGATGAATACGTCGCCGACTTAGAAGAAAGACGCAGGTAAGAAGAGAACAATAATATGTCACACCAGTTATGAAAATAAACTTGTGCAAGACATAAAAAACGGTGGGAGTGCTGTAGGATCCAAAAGGCGAGACGAAACAAACAGACATTAAGAGTGCAAGTACTTAAATTACGGTGAAACGAAATCTACTAAAAGAACTTAGATTTTATGACGGCAAGCAAAACTTATATGAAGAAATAAAGTCCTGCAGTAAAGCATCAAACAGAAGTGAACATAAAATTTTAATAGTGCGCAACGAAGAAGCAAAATACAAAAACTGTGAGCCAGTACATCGGTCGAGCAACGATAGGCAGCGAGAGTGTTTAACAAACTACCGCCACCAGTGTAACAGATACAACGCAGAGTGTTTCAACAAACCCCGAAGGCGACAACAACAGAAGAACAAATGATCGACTACGAAAGAATTCCGTAATGACAAGAACCTGTAAGTTATCGAGAAAGTGAGATTTACTCTTCTCTCTCTTTAAATGTGCAAAGAATTTTTTTTTTTTTTTTTAACGTTAGTTTAACCAGACCACTGAGTTAATATTAACTCTCCTAGGGCTGGCCCGAAGGATTAGACAAGCTATTTAAACCCTGATAATTTAATTAAACCTAGCGACATATGTTTATCTAAGAACTAATTAAGTTAATTAGGAGTATATTATAAATTATTCTATGAATCTTATATTTTATCGTATAAATGATTAAATTTAAGGAATTTTAAAATATTAAAAAGTGAGAATTTGTCATTTTCTGACAGTATATCTTTAAAGGAATATCTTCTAAATAAAATGTCTCTTTGGATTCTATATTTTGGACATACCTTTAAAATATGCTTTACTGTTATTTGTATATTACATATTTCGCACATAGGTATAGGGGCATGGGGGTTACTCATCAGGTAACCATGTGTCAGTTTAGTGTGACCAATTCTTAGTCGTGTCAACATTACTGAAAACCTGCGGCAATTCTGATAGGATGATGGCCACGGGTCTACAGTTTCTTTTATTTCTCTGAAGAATTTTTAAATTTATACTAGAGTAAAGATTAATTAACCTCTCTTTATCAAAGTGAAAATTAATGAAACTCTCTCGCTAATGAATTACAATTTTTTTTAAGCATAATAACAATTATTACTCTCTCTATGATAATTATTTGTTTGGTAAATAATTTAGAAAGGGAATTCTTATTTTCTCACTCAGTTGATGATAAATATTTTGAGTAATTATATGCAAATTTGTGTGCTCATTGTGAAGAACATTTTTTTTCTTGATGATACGTTGCCCAATTTCACATAAGATTATTTTGTGTGTATTTGAAGGATATATTTTACTTGTGCACTTCAAATCAATTTAACAATTGATTTTTCTTTGCTAATATACTTTGATAGTTTCTTTTTTTTGGTACTGTGTGCAGTGTAACATTTTATATATATATATATATATATATATATATATATATATATATATATATATATATATATATATATATATATATATATATGTAGGTATATATATATATATATATATATATATATATATATATATATATATATATATATATAATATATATATATATATATATATATATATATATATATATATATATATATATATATATATATATATATATATATATAATGTGGTGTGCTCAATTTGAATAATTTTATTGTAAAATGCAAAGAGTCTTTGACGAATCACTAAACACAGTTAGACAATCGCCGTACAGTTTAAGACTGTCAACACTCAGACGTAGCCGAATTCCAAGACTAGTTTCCCACTCAACTTTAGTGCAAAGAAATACTAACAATAATAACACAACTAACCAGTACCAAAATAGTGTTAATAATTCTAATAATGCTAACAGTAATAATAATAGTAACAATACTAATAATACTTGCACCTTCCAATATCGCAATATGAAACAAGCAGCTGTAGGAACAACAGCCACACGCTTCTGTGGGCAGGTGGATGATTCAAATCCTGACAAAAGTCGACTTGAATCTTAGACAGTATGGGAATAACAGATGAAAGAGCTAAAATAAATGAAGCCTTGATTCTCATAAGTTCAGAGCACGGTGACGCCCACAAAACTCTGAATTCCACCAGTTTTAGCAAACTTAATAAATATGCGGAATTCAAAGAAATTTGCTAATCACTCTGGGAACCAGTAAATAAGACTGACAGTTTATATAACATAACCAGATTCCTTAACCCGCAATATGAAACAATAGCAAATCTTTATGCAAGTGTTGAGAATGCAATAGATAAAACAACAGAAGACTTAAAGAAAACAGGCATCACCATAGGAGATAAGTAAGAGTTTGGTGATAATGAAAATAATTTAGTTGATCTAAGACATGTTTTGAATTACTTGTCATTTGGAACAATATATAATGCCCTTGGAGAAGATGAAAAGAAGGCTCTCAGGAAAATAAAATTAATATTGATCCACAGAAAGACAGCCTTCAAACATTGAAAACCATGAGAGAAGAAATACAACAGAAAGAGATAAATCTCTCCAAGGCATTTGTAGGAATAACAGAAATACAAAATGAAAGGAAAGGCAGAAATAATAATCTTACATTTAGAATGAATAATAAGAACTATGATAATTCCAGACAAGTAGGGAATAGACCAAGTACCTTTCAAGGGAAATATGCACAAAATACTAAAAGAAAATGGAATCCAAACCAGAAAGGAAGACAAAATCAAACAGAGGGTGTTCCTCCCAAAACTTATAGACATAGTAAATACTCAAACACAGGTAATTCAACCCAAGTGAACTATTTCGCTCAAGGAGCCAGACCAAAGACAGCCTGTGAAAACTGCGGGTATACCAATCATTCCACAAACGAGTGCAGGAGGTCTAGGATCTGCACGATTTGCAAGAAGGTAGGACACTTAACCAGGAATTGCTGGTTCGGGAATAAAGAAAATAACAAGGAAATTGTTGAATTAAGCAGCAACTGCACAACCTTAAATAAGTCTTCAAGTCAATGACAGTTTATCCCTACACGTAAGACAGAAAGAAAGTCCCTTCAAGAAGATAGTATAAAAACAGAAGAATTAGCAAAAAAGGGAAGTGAAGGTTCATCCGCATTTTCCTATTTGTAGAGTAAAGAAGTAGTATTCTCCATGAGAGAAGAAGAAATAACTAGAAAGGATTTACCTATCATTAAAGTTCCAATAAATGGAAAGGTATGTACTGTACTCATGGATTCAGGTAGCACTGTAAACATAATAGATAAAACCACTTTAACCAGATACTTAGGCGTTGAAGAAACGCTAATTCAGGGTCAAAGCAGAATGATAAAAGGAGTAGTGGGTAAACAGATTAAAACTTAGGAAATGTGAACTTAGAAATAGACATTTCGTCACATAACTCTGTTGAAAGTTTTCTAGTTCTAGAAGACAGATTTTTCCCCGCACAAGTATTGTTCTCATTTAACCTAATGAAGAGATGTGGAATCATCCTGGACTGCAGAGAAGGAAGCATTAGCCTGAAACAGGATAATCAAAGGGGCGTATGCTTTACGCTTGAAGAAGAAAAGTTTCACCCAAATCTGATCAATTTGTCTGAGACAGCTTCGGCAAGCGAGAAAGACACACATAAAAGACATTACCATAAAGAAAACAATCAAGATAAAATAGAAAAAGATAGAAAAGAGGAATTCCCACAATTGCAGAGTAGAGAATCAAAAAGATGTGCACATCAAGAAACTATATACTCCAAAGAAAGAAATGACCCAGATACAAATAATGGTGATCACCGAGATTCTGAATATAACGAAAAGCAAGGCGCCTATACTGATAAATTTACAGATATAAATACTGATAGCTATAGCATTGTAGTAATAAGTTATAATAATGAAGGGAAATTACTAAATGAAGAATTGTTATTAAATAAAATAAATAAATCAGATATAAATAATGTAATAGCAGTATCTGATGAAACTAGTGAAAATACAGAACATTGTTACTTTGCAGATATAGAAGATGAAGCGATATGAGCACTGCTGATGATAATAAAGTACAGTTCATACTTAATAGACAAGTAATGTTGCATCCAAAGTGTTTTAACAAAAATACTTTTGAGGGGAAAAGAAGAGATAGGGGGTAAAGACGTTCTATTATTAAATGAATAACTGCCAGATTTTGTTGGAATAGATAATTCATTGGTCCACCTGAAGGGTAATAATTGTGTTGTGAAGTTTATGTCCAAACTACTCAGATAACAAACTGTCACTATATGCAGGCATTGTCTTTTGCATAGGAATACCTATTAACAACCCTTTACTAACACGAGAAGAAAAAGCATTTTTCTCTGTAACTGGTCAAAAGTCTGAATTAAACAAAGAGATGAATAAAACAGATTTCCCAGAAAACAAAAATAAATTAATTCATGTACTAGAAAAATACAGAGATGTAATAGCTATAGAAGGAGATAAATTTGGCAGAACAAATGTCCTAAAACATAGAATTTTGTTAGATGATGGAGCAAAAACATTCTTTATTCCTAATTACAGATTACCAATAAGCCAAAGACCCATAGTTGATAATTTGATAGAAGAAATGAAGAAAGATGTGGTAGTCATTCCTTCCAAATCTCTCTATAATTCTCCATTGCTACTTGTTGCAAAGACAGATGGAAATTGGAGACGTGATAGATTATAGAAAGTTAAATTCCAACACCATCCCAGATAGAATGCCAATGCCAGTAATTCAAGATATGTTAGCTCAATTAGGAGGTGCAAAAATCTTTTCATCCTTAGATTTGCTGAGTGGATATTAGCAAGTACCATTGGACGAAGAGTCAAAACCATAAACAGCTTTCAGCTCTCATAAAGAACACTTACAATTTGAAGTCATGGCATTTGGACTCACTTCGGCTCCCTTAACTTTTGTTAGATTAATGTTACAAATTTTAGGTGGTATAGAAAATAATGCAGTTTACCTAGATGACGTTATCATTTTTATTAAAGATGTAGAAAGTCACCTCAAAACTTTAGAAATAGCCCTAGAAAGATTAAGAATAGCAGGACTGAAAATCAAATTAAAGAAATGTCAATTCTTAATGAAATCTTTGGAATACTTAGGTCATATAATTAGTGAAGATGGACTACGCATGCAAGCAGGCAAGATAAAGGCAATAGTTGAATATCCAGCTGGATGCGCATCTGTGTGTCGTGGGATCGAGACTCGGCAGTGCCCGTCCATTTATCACTTATAAATTCCCCCTTCGGTGATAATTCCCCATCGGGGATATTCCCGAGGTAGCGTGGATTTGATATTGCGATATTTGTAGCTTCATGATCGTATATAAATCACGGTGTGATAAAAATGTCATAAAAAGAGCTGCGTGTTCCAACGTACCAATGAACTATCATGGTCGAGGTGGGTTAATGCCGAGGCTAAGTACAATTTCCCGCTCTCGACGGGTAAATATAGTACACCAGACTCGGTGTTAACTTATACCTCTCTTGATAGCTCAGTGGTTAGCGTCGACTGGATTCGCTGGATGCGCATCTGTGTGTCGTGGGATCGAGACTCGGCAGTGCCCGTCCATTTATCACTTATAAATTCCCCTTCGGTGATAATTCCCCATCGGGGATATTCCCGAGGTAGCGTGGATTTGATATTAAGCGATATTTGTAGCTTCATGATCGTATATAAATCACGGTGTGATAAAAATGTCATAAAAAGAGCTGCGTGTTCCAAACGTACCAATGAACTATCATGGTCGAGGTGGGTTAATGCCGATTTTAAGTACAATTTCCCCGCCTCGACGGGTAAATATAGTACACCAGACTCGGTGTTAACTTATACCTCTCTTGATAGCTCAGTGGTTAGCGTCGACTGATTCGCTGGATGCGATCTGTGTGTCGTGGGATCGAGACTCGGCAGTGCCCGTCCATTTATCACTTATAAATTCCCTTCGGTGATAATTCCCCATCGGGGATATTCCTGAGGTAGCGTGGATTTGATATTAAGCGATATTTGTAGCTTCATGATCGTATATAAATCACGGTGTGATAAAAATTTCATAAAAAGAGCTGCGTGTTCCAAACGTACCAATGAACTATCATGGTCGAGGTGGGATTAATGCCGAGGCTAAGTACAATTTCCCGCTCTCGACGGGTAAATATAGTACACCAGACTCGGTGTTAACATACATCTCTTGATAGCTCAGTGGTTAGCGTCGACTGGATTCGCTGGATGCGCATCTGTGTGTCGTGGGATCGAGACTCGGCAGTGCCCGTCCATTTATCACTTATAAATTCCCCTTCGGTGATAATTCCCATCGGGGATATTCCCGAGGTAGCGTGGATTTGATATTGCGATATTTGTAGCTTCATGATCGTATATAAATCACGGTGTGATAAAAAATGTCATAAAAAGAGCTGCGTGTTCCAAACGTACCAATGAACTATCATGGTCGAGGTGGGTTAATGCCGAGGCTAAGTACAATTTCCCCGCTCTCGACGGGTAAATATAGTACACCAGACTCGGTGTTAACTTATACCTCTCTTGATAGCTCAGTGGTTAGCGTCGACTGGATTCGCTGGATGCGCATCTGTGTGTCGTGGGATCGAGACTCGGCAGTGCCCGTCCATTTATCACTTATAAATTCCCCTTCGGTGATAATTCCCCATCGGGGATATTCCCGAGGTAGCGTGGATTTGATATTAAGCGATATTTGTAGCTTCATGATCGTATATAAATCACGGTGTGATAAAAATGTCATATATATATATATATATATATATATATATATATATATATATATATATATATATATATATATATATATATATATATATAATATATATATGAAGTCACTATCTAATATAATATCAGGCACAAAAAGGCTCATTTGATAAATTTACTAATAGGGAAATAGTTATGCTCCTCTTTCGCGTTAATGCTAAAAATTTCTCAATAACCAGACACATAATTAAGTATATGGATTTAAGCGCTGATGTAATTTGATGTCCATTGCTTTATTTACCATTTCGCTAAGGACTGACTGACACACTGAATTAACGCCTAAATTGCATTGTTTTATTTATTTATATTTTTTTTTATGTTACTCGTAAAAAATTAATGTGCCCTTAAGTGAATAACAAACTTTCCTGCGTAGTTTCTGAAAGAATAGTTTATTATTTACAGGAAGGAAAATTTTTTAATATTAGTAATGTCCATTTGCTAGTTTTCGGTAATCACATTTGCTTATATCCCGAGCATACCCATACATCATTTGTTTTTTCATCGCATGGAATCGGAAATGCCTACAGATATTTATTTTAAAAGCCATTTTGCTAATTGAAATCTCAAACAGTTTCATAACACGTAGTACGCACGGCTCATCCATTTCACTTTTTTCCCCGACATTTACCACCGAGCTCTTTAAAAAAAGTCCAATAAAGATTTTAGGGAATTTGCAAAATGTATTCAGAATTTTATGTTGGGGGGATGAAATGGAAAGGCGGGCATTAAAACTATTCCGGAATGCGTTTAAATTTTAGAACAAGTTTTGCCCCGCTGGGGCACGGGCATGGAAATACAAATGACGATTGATTTTATAGGTGTTTTCAAATGCTTCGGTATCCCATTTCAAATTAAAATTAAGCTGATTATTCGGTCGTTTAATGTTTATTTTTTAATGAGAAATATCTTTTATAACCTTGTCTTGAGAAAGCACAGGTGAAATTCCAGAGTTTGTGTGGATATTTATGGATTATTAACGGAAATCAGTGGTAAATCGTTTATTTATTTTTTTGAAAGTAGATATTTTAAGATCGGAATATAGATAAGAGCTTGGATTCAAGAACAAAATTATGACTGAATTACCTTTAAAACACTAGATGACTTTTTTAATCGATGAATATCCTTCGTGTACAAGTGAGAACAAGAAACGCTTCCTTGTAAAGCATCAATCTTACAAAGCGCAGTCCTTCTCATAAATGAAAACTTGCCTCTCCTCCTGTGTCTGTCGTCCGGAATTAACCAGGTGTTTCTGTTTCCCTTGACTTGTACTGCGTTTTCCTCTGGGAGGTGACCCTGTCTCATCCTGGGTCGGTCTTGTCTTTTTTCTAAATCTGTATGTTTTTGTATCCATGGGACCTCTGCTGGCAGTGGTACGAGAGTGTATTCTCTACCAGCCTCTTATTGAACATATTTTCATATAGCGATCTACAAGCGAACTACAAATGGTTTCCAAGGTTAATAATAATAATAATAATAATAATAATAATAATAATAATAATAATAATAATTATTATTATTATTATTATTATTATTATTATTATTATTATTATTATTATTATCACAATCCCGTTAATATGTTTATAAAATTATTTATTGACTGTATTTACTCTTCCTCTTTTAACGTATTGTCACTAGAAAATGCGCAAAACACACACACACTCACACAGAAATTATTATTACACAGACGCACACTGTGTTTATGCAAAACACACACACACACACAGAAACACACAGACACACACTGTTTGTATCGATATGTTTTGTTTATAGCAACACATGATCTTCGATATTGCTTCGTATTGCAGGAAACGTAACTTGCTGTAAAGTATTTATCGTAGTATATAGCAAATAAACTGGGCAACATGTATTCCAGTAATCTAATGTTTGTAAGATTTTTTGCCCGATAATTACCGTGCACATATAGGGAGCACTTTCATTGGTCCATAATCTTCGATCATATAAACCGCCTATCAGTAAATTGATTTATTGTTGACAGAATACACATTTTACTGCTGGTCTTTAGCCATTTCCTCATCCGAATTTAATGGATTTGTAAAGCGAGGGAAAAGATTTTTTGATGCAGAAATTTAGATCTCGAGTAAAGCGGATACGAATTAATTTTTAAATACATTTTTTTCTTGAAGTTTTTCATAACCAACGAATATAAAGCAAAAGCAAGGAAAATGATGTTGTATCAGTATTTTTTGCTTAACAGTTGTGCTCTCTAGGATGAAAATAACACATATGATTAAAACTGAAAGAAGTTAACAGCACCATCCCCTAAATGAACATCAAATTGCAGCTACCGAATGAAGCCAGTAACTCAAATCGCTTAATAAAACACGAGCCGATTCTTCTGAAAACCTCCAAAACATTCAAGGGTAAATTAGGTTGGTGTATAAATAATTTAATCATATCAAGGAATTCTAAGTAACAGTGCTTGTTGAATTAACAACTATAAAATGCCCAGACAACTCAAACCAGAAAATTTCGATTTTGCAAAGTACACATAAAGACCTCCAAATGTTTAAGCAATGAGTAAAGTCATTCCTGTTTTGTACTGACGTCTCCTTAAGTCAGGTGTATCGGTCTTATTTTGTATTCCTTCATGTGTAATTATTTATCACCTTTCCCTGTAACGTGTCTCTCTCTGCAGGTTTATTTCCCTTTGAAACCCTTTCGGGTTGATAGTCTGTTAACTGTCCATAAGGATTTTCAGCTGAAGATTTTAAAAAAGAAGACTGGTAACGCTTATTAGTATCACTGGAGAGAAACATCTAATGTTAGAACCGTTTGAAAATATTATCTAGGAACAAAAAGGCCCCAAGTACTGTTGATATTACAAGAGAGGAAATCGGCCACTAACTAGGACATTTGATGTTCCTGTCACAGGGATAACTTCTAATGGCATTGCGATATAATTGGTGGTAGTTTGTTCAAAGAATAACAATGGAATAAATTATAAGAATTACGAAGCCAAAAAATACATTTGTCTTGGAAAATTCTGAAAAAATATTTTCTTTAAATAGTGAGGCAAAAACAGGTACGCCAAATCTGATATGAACAGTTTTACTTAAGACAGAGATTATTTAACATGATGAAAGAGTAACAGAAAAAGAATGTGGCGGATGTGAATACAAAAAAACTTGTTTAAATTGATCGTGGAAGTAAATATAGAGTGTATAGAAACTGAATAAAGAACTATTCAAGGCTTTTATGAAAGGAAATGGCTGGGTTGTCTCTATCCCAATGATGTCTTATTACATACTTACAACGAAATGAAATGTTGGTGTAGTATCTTTAGGGAAGTCTTTGTAATGAATGTATAGATTATGGATTTTTTATTTGACCATATTATTCTTTTGCACAAAATTATTGTCCATTTTATTTGCAAAACAGAAGGAGCCTAAAGGTCGATATACGACCTAACCAATGTACGTTATAATTCATCTGTACGTTTTCTACTTGCAATAATTCTCTTTAACAAGTGAAATAGTGGAATAAGTTTTTAAAGACGAGGTCATTTGTAATGAGTCCGTGAAAACTACTTAAATCCAGAAACGCTTTTCTCAGAGCGAAAATATTGCCATGAGAAAATTGAATTTTTATAATCGGCAAAGATATATCCCGTCCAGTTCCTGCGTGAAATTCGACGAAAAATAACCAATATACGAACAGTTGTTGTGGAAGGATATTCGTTCGATATATTCCTTTCGGCTCCAACTTATTTATTTGAAGGAAATCGCATGCCTGGAATAATATATGTCAAAAATAAAATAAAAAAGATAAAACTCTCTACTCGTATTTCATTTCAAAAGCCTTTTGGTGTTTGATACAAAAAAAAAAATTATTTAAAAGGACTTCTCAAAGAAATTTGCCAAATAATGCCAGTGATTTTTCTCGCATTCATTTTGTAAATTTTTAAATGAATATATATATATATATATATATATATATATATATATATATATATATATATATATATATATATATATATATAAAATATGTGTGTGTGTGTGTGTGTAAAACCGAATGAAAAATAAAAATATACCAAGTGAATCGTGAAGTGATCCTTATGCAGAAAACATTCACAAGATTACCCTTCTTCTTTTAGGATGAAGCTGGCCATACACCAGCAGATCCCTTGAATTATGCGGCTCGTAAGTGCGAAAAGTGAGAAAGAGACTACGTGGCCTGGTGTTACCTCCGGACTCTGTACAACCAAGCAGAGATACCAGAAATTAGCTTTTCATAAATTTTTATTGGAGACTCACCCCGCTGTGCCATTCACCTTCCTCTTGCGCACATCCTTACTTTCTCTGGATAATCGAGGCCTTCCTTTGCAATAACTCACACTAAATATCTGTCCTTTTTTATGCCCTCTCTTCCTTCTTTCTTAACACATCCAAAACCAACCTATTCTCTCTATTCTTCCCACAGGACCAAATCATCTCATTTTACTAGATTTTTCCTTTCACCATAATGTAACCTTTTTACCTCTGCCTCTATGTAGATCCAAATTCTTTCTCCATTTTGCATAATAATAATAATAATAATAATAATAATAATAATAATAATAATAATAATAATAATAATAATAATAATAATTATTATTATTATTATTATTATTATTATTATTATTATTATTATTATTATTATTATTATTATTATTGGTGAATAAATTTACAATGGTGTAAATGTAAATATATATTAGAAATAGGTATACAAACAAGAGCTTTCGAGAACTGCTCGATTCTTCTCAATTTGACTAAAGCACTAAAGCTGTCATGGAAGTAAAAAGTTTTGAAAAATAAATAACAGTTTAAAACTTGTTGACAGAGGATACCCGGTCGTAACTAAATGGTTTTCTTCTGTCAACAAAACGTTTTAAATTGTTATTTATTTTTTCCAAACTTTTTACTTCCAAGAATGCTTTAGTGTTTTCGTCAGATTGACGAGACTCATGCAGGTTCTCGAATGGTCTCGGTAGTATATCTATTTCCAATATATATTTGCATGTACACCGTTTTAGTGCTATTATGAGATTTTTATGGATTATTATTATTATTATTATTATTATTATTATTATTATTATTATTATTATTATTATTATTATTACCCAAGTAGTAACACTGGTTGGAAAAGCTTACTTGGAAACAGGCTGACTACCCCAGTAAATAAAAAGAATTACTAAAGTAAAGCATAACCTTTATTTTGTTTAATAAGGTCAACTACTAACCGTTGAAATCAGTAAATCTAAAAAATAAAAAAAATATCCAAAACTCCTGCATAAAAATCACCACTTATTTGATGATACATCTGATCCCAAGGGAAGCTCAGAATGTCTTGGTTTTGCCGTTTGGGAAACTTATAAAGAAAACAACTTGCACTTCTGAAAACAACTTGCACTTCTGTTTAGATTCCGTTTGAAAGTGTCAGAGGCGGAAGTTCCATTTGGTTTCCCAATTAGTGCGAGAATCCCCGAGTGGAAGGTCACGAGGATCACCTGGTTACAGAATTCTTTTCTGGATTCATTCATTGCGGCCTTCACTCCACCTTTGCATTTTGCATATTTTAGATATCTCGAGGGCGATCTCTATTTTATTTTATTTTGCCATCAAAGATGCGATGAATGTCAAGAGGTTTCCATGAATTCATGAGATAGAAATTCGGTTCTTTACTTGGGCAATGAGGCAGCTGAATATTTTTCGCTCAGTTTGCTACGTTTTAGAAAATTCATGAACTGAATTATGATGAGTATAGTTTAATTACACATTTACTTTATTCGGTCAAAATTTTCACGCATCGATATAGTTAATTTTACTATTTTTGAAAAAAGAAACTGTCTTAATATTTAGATGTCCTTTGAAGATATTGGCGTCGATTAAAATCACCTACAAAATAGATTTATGATTTATAACCTTGATGAGGGATTAGAGAAGGAATCATTTACAGTAAGATTTGTAATGGGAAGGATCATTGCCAAAATAAAAGTAAAATAAAGATCATCCATTATATTATGTTGCCTGCTCTTCTAAAGAGAGATCACGTATGTAGATGTATATCTAAATGTATGAAGTTATTATATGACGTTATAATATATAATTCGACATAGAAATAATGCTGATTACTGTCCACAAGTGAACTTACGTGATGAGTATTTATCGCGTGGGTATTGAGTATTTTCGCCAGTGGGTATAGAGTGCATTTTTATGTCTCGTCGACATTACCGTGCGTGCTTGTGAGAAGAAGCTTCTATGGAAACTTCGTCAAGTTTCCCCAGGACTCGTCGTCCTTCTTCAGACTTGTCAGTCAGTATCAGACGACGATATTTGCATCACAAAAGTCAGCGTCCTACAACTTTCGTAAATTTTCTGGACATGAGCCTTCGGAAAGATCGGTGTCCTCTTAGTACACAGGAAAGATTTTCGCGTGCCACGCTGCAGTTTGAAGGTAGCGTTATAGACAGTATTGTCGATATGATCATTATTTGAGTACCGGTACATTCAGTATAATCAAGGAATCAAGGAAAAATGGTATAATCTATTACTTTTTTATATGAATTAGCGTTTGGATAATGGTGAAGGTAATGGTGATGGTAACTGAAATGGGAAAGTTGTAGTTCTGCTGGTTTTGTGAGCGGTAAACAAATTCCTGTTATTCAAAAGTAAGAATTCGATGCGCCCGGCAAATGTATCGTACAGAAAGTTCGTAAGTTCTGCTGGTTTGTTGTTTACTGGCCATTCTATTAGTTTACATAATTCAAATTCTTCGCGCTTTTTGGATACGCTTTGTCACTATTAGTTGCCCTCTTCTGCCCAAGTGCACGAAATATGAAGATATTGTGATGTCTCTCTCTCTCTCTCTCTCTCTCTCTCTCTCTCTCTCTCTCTCTCTCTCTCAGTTCTGAGTCATTAATCACTTTATGTATTATACAAAAGATAAATTATCTAGTAAAAGTGACCACTAGATATACTTAATATAATAATAATGGTTGACAGATGGTGGATGGGTCTATTCAACTCTAAAAGATCAGAGTTACTGGTATTTCTATTAATCTCTTTCAGATCTTTATCGCTGAAGAACACACATATAATATATATATGTGTGTTGTCACAACAAAATGAATGAAAGTCCACAGTAATGTGTGTGTATAACTCTTGATTTTTTTAACCACTTTTGCCATTATTAGATATTATTTATATCTGACTATTATTTGTTTTAATTCTATTATTATATCTGTTGTTTTATGTAATATATATATTTTTTTATTTATATATATATATATTTATATATATACTTGTTTATATATACTTATATATATATATATATATATATATTATCCTTTGATATATATATGTATTATTGTGATGCTGCCATTAATGCCCTGCTTAATTTTATTATCCTTTGATGCTGCTTTTTTGTTATTATCCTTTGATGCCCTCTTAATTATCTTTGATGCTGCTTTACACTTGGTTATTATCCTTTTGCTGATACGCTTGTCACTACAAAGCCTTATGCTGCTTTAGGTCCAAGTGCTTTTTTACACGATTAATGCTGAAGATATTGATGATGTCTGGTTATTATCCTTTGGGAAACGTTATTATCCTTTGGGTCCACATAATCACATTATCCTTTGATGGGCTCACGTTTCCGACCTACCACTTTGATGCTGAAGTTATTATCCTTTGATGCCTTTCTCATGCATGCTGCTTTACATATTAACTGTCGTTTTCAGTTATTATATGATTTACACTTGGTTATTAGAGCTGGAATGAGACTTGGTTATTATCCTTTGATGCTCACCATCTTTGATGCCTTGGTTATTATCCTTTGATGCTGCTTTACACTTTTATTATCCTGGACAATCGATTTTATTTCTTTTATCCTTTGATGCTGAAATATTAATGCTGCTTTACATGTTATTATCTTTGATCTTTACACTGGTCACTTTGTACCATATACATATGTAATTGTTATTATAGCCACGATGCCCTTGGTTATTATCTAACGTCTTTATTTGAATTTCTTCTGCTTTTTGGATACGCAGTAGCTACAATTACACACTGTATGTATCTAGTAAAAAGTGACCAGTAGATTCTACATATATATTTCAGCCTAATAAGCAATAAAAATCCTTTGATGTTGCCCTTGGTTATTACTTGATGCTAAGATGGTGCTTTACACTTGTTTATTATGATGGTCTATTCCAACTCTAAAAAATGTATCTGAAAACGACAGATATATGTATGTATGAGAGTACTGCTGGTATTTCTATTAATCTCTTTCAGATCTTTATCGCTGAAGAATTATCACCATATGAAAATGGACTATGAGTAGTATGCTGGGACTGCCTCGGTTAATTTAATATCTACTAACATGTTAACGTCATAACAAAATGAATGAAAGTCCACAGTAATAAGAACAATAATTTTCAAGTCGTAAAATGAAGTAGATAAGTAAATGTATATTTTTCTATAGGATCCTGTCTCTTTTTTGTACAACTTTAATTATATTAAGTAAGAATATTTATCATCGATGTAGCTATTATTTGTTTTCCAATTGCTATTATTATATCTGTTGTTCATATGATTAATATTATGAATCTTTTAAAGGAAATTTTTTTTTATTTAATTCATGCCTGCTTTACACTTGTTTATTATCCTCACGTACAATTCATCCTTTGATGCTGCTTTATTATCCTTTGATGCTGCTTTACACTTGGTTATTATCCTTTGATGCTGCTTTACACTTGGTTATTATCCTTTGATGCTGCTTTACACTTGTTTATTATCCTTTGATGCTGCTTTACACTTGGTTATTATCCTTTGATGCTGCTTTACACTTGGTTATTATCCTTTGATTGATGCTTTGATGCTGCTTTTTACACTTGGGATTATTAGAAATTATCCTTTGAGACAGACAGTTTATTATCCAGAGAATCCTTTGATGCTGGGGTGATGGGTATGAATTAGATACTTTTATTATCCTTTTGGTGCTTTTTACGCTTTATTATCCTTTGTGTGCAAAGTTATTAACTGATGCTGCCATAAAAGAGATTATTTTAAGGGAAAACTGTATTAAATGCTGCTTTACAGGCCTGCAGTTGACAAAAAGACAATAAAGATGGCTTTACACTTGGTTATTAAGGATGCTGCTTTAGTCATGCTGCTTTACACTTGGTTAATGTAGACATTGTAGAGAGTTATTGTTAGCTTTGATGCTGCTTTTGTTCTTTGATGCTGCTTTACACTTGGTTATTATCCTTTGATGCTGCTTTACACTTGGTTATTATCCTTTGATGCTGCTTTACACTTGGTTATTAGAAAGAGACAGACAGAGACAGAGAGAAAGGGGGTCCGGGTATGAATTAGCCTAGCCATAAAAGAGATTATTTTAAGGGAAAACTGTATTAAGAGTTAAAAACAAAGACATTGTGAGAGTTTTGAGAAGTTTTAGAGCTACTTAAAACAAAGACAATGAGAGAGAGAGAGAGAGAGAGAGAGAGAGAGAGAGAGAGAGAGAGAGAGAGAGAGAGAGAGAAATCTCAGACTACTTCATACACTTTAAGCTGTCGATGCATTATATTTAGTTTTTTTTTTTTTTGCCTGTTCTCTTACGCTGTCTGGTTATAACGGGCATTGTATGATTGCTCGCAGCTGCTTCTATTATTATTATTATTATTATTATTATTATTATTATTATTATTATTATTATTATTATTATTATCCGCAAAACATACACGTACCTACGTGACTCTAGTGTTTTTCAAGAATCAGTGTAATTTCAGACCAAATCAACTGTATGTTGGTTTTTTGTGATACCAGACGTCGTTTTAAAGTATCTGATTCTAAATTGATGTTATTTTTCCATTTAATATACATTCATTTACCATCCAAGGAATTTTAGAAATTGATAGACGATCCAGTATCAAAGTAAAATTACGTTAATTAGTTAGTTAAAAACTGTTTTTATATCTTGTAGTTAGGTTTCTCTACTGTAGCATTTTCTCTGTATTTTTATGATACAATTAGAATATTGTTCAAATCGTGCAGTCTCTATTCTTTACGGTCAGACTTTTAACGCACCAATCATCGTATGTGATCTGACACTAAAAATATCATTCCCAGGTTCAGCTCTTACTATTCTAGTATTATACAGAGAGAACCATAGAGAGGGCCGACTTCCTATGCGCTGCATTGTAATTGGGTGAGCGCCGGCAGCCATTTTGATTGTGTGTAACTGGAGGTTGCTAAAGACGCATCATTCCGTCACTGCAGCCTAGTCTACACCAAATTATCGCTCCATGGATCATTTACACCATACAGGCCACACCAAGAAAACCTCTGGATCAAAAGGAACAGAGTGTTCTGCCATTAACTGTACAAAGTATACAAAAACAAACAAAGAAGTGGCCGTCTACTCTTTTCCAAAGGACAACACGAGGTGAGGACATTAGTGTGTCAGCCCATCTGCTTGTAAGCAGCTTGTTTACTGCTATGTACTATTCATTATTGTTCTCAAAGTGTACAGTTTATGAAGCAATTGTATGTTACATTGAGACTAACATATTAATTGAAAATAAAGAATAAAGCACCCAAAGAAAAGGAATTACGTAAAAACAGAAAACCGTAAATGAATTCATATTAATCCAATGAGTATTTTGTTAACAGGTCTTCACACTGACAGATAAGTATAGCCCTGTCTAACTCGATTAAGCTTGGTGTGTGTTAATGCTTTTGGTGGTAGACTGGTAGTGATTTTAATGCTAAACAATGTGTGCTATGTGTATGTGTTGATGCCTTTGGTGGTGGTACGTGATTAGTGATTAAATACTACCTATTTCCAATAGGTTGTGCACAGGCATAGCATTTTGTGCATATTTTGCTAAGGCATGGTATTTGCGAAGGCTTGACATTCATAACAGCTGTCAAGTAAATAAACATTGGCAGTTTGTTGTGTTCCAGCATAAAGACAAACTGTTGGCCCTACAGTGGGTTGCAGTGCACTCAGAGCATATTTGTTTAAAAAACGTTGCTGTCACTGCAGCTCCAGTTACACACAATCAAAACGGCGGCCAAATTACGCTGCACCTAGGAAGTCGGACCTCTCTATGGTTCTCTCTGGTACTATTGTTCCTTGGTTCGCTCCCCGGTTACTGGTTCACAGCAGATGTGGGATGGAGCAAGAAGAAAATAAGAGCATAAAGACATGGAATGTCTCGAAGTGTTTCCGTTTAGTGGCTAACATTATTATTTGTTGACAATGCGCGTTAACTGGCACTTTTATGATCTTGCTTTGTAGAAAGAAAGTTTTAAGTTTTTTTTCCATTTCATTCCCTATAAATCATCTTCTATTACATTCTTCAATGGGACCACTTTTATTACAGGCACCGTAATCCTAAATTTACGTAAACCTCACTGACATTTTATCTCTTTCTTTAAGACTCAAGTATTCGGGAATTGCAAGGCTTGTCTGTGCAAATAGTAAGTCGACATTTCACGTACGGTTCCACATTTGCAGACGTTTTGTTTTAGGAATTGTCATATTTATTCAGTTTCAGTCATTTGTATACATTCATAGAGTTGGTTTCTGGTAATGCCCGACAGTTTATACTGATTGGCTATTTCCTGCATAAAAAAAAAAACCGACAGCGATTTCAGATGGGTTGGGATTTTGGATGATGTATTGCTCGGGACAACAATTGTTTATTTTGTTCTTTTCTTGTGTTTGTTTTGCATGCAAACGTTTCACTTATATATGTAGATGCACATACTGTATGTTTTTAGAAAGATAGCTGCACATAGTAATCGGTAGAAATTTGCTTACATCTCAACATCATTCTTACAAACATTGTAAATGGTCCCAATTATGTGCCTTCTGTCATAGACTGGGCAAAGGTCAGATTTAATGAATTTAGATTGTTGTTGATGCTAATGTCTTACGGTGTGAGATTTACAGACTGGTCTTCGTCTCTTACTTAAACCAAGCCATGTAGGGTTTGCTTGAGCGCAAAATAAAACTAAAAAAGCTTCTCATGATAGAAAATTGTGTGTTGTGCCTGGAATGTTCCATGTCATTGGTAATATATGGCACCATTCCCATTGATGTACTAGAATTATTTAATTAGGATACTCACTACAGTATATTTAATCATGGATTATTGTTATTAATTTTATCTGATTTCTGGTTTGTAAAATAATATTAAATTGTTTTTAAATTTGGAATATTTTATTTTTTAGGCCTAGTCATGCCAGGAATATCATTCATTATTTTAGTGAGTCATGTATTAAATAAAACCTCAAAATTTCGCATTCGGCACGGCAGTCATAACTAAAGTTGTTACATTTTCTTTATCAACACATATTAAAATTCTTTTTCATCAACGTATATTAAAAATTTACACGGAAAAGAAAACTAATTTATCATCACGTATTCTCTTGCGTTAGTGAAGTTACGTTTCTAGTTAAACTGAAAATGAAAAGTTATGACAGCTTCAAAGAGGTGAGGTAATTTCATTTCTCCTTGATACATCTTTTGACTTGAGAAATCGAGGAGGAAGTATTTTTCCTCATAGCATTGGAATCAAAGAATTTCGAAAAAGGAAAGTATGTATGTATGCATGTATGTATGTACGCATGCATGTATGTTTGTATGTATGTATGTATGTATATATATATATATATATATATATATATATATATATATATATATATATATATATATATATATATATGTATATATACATTATACAGTTTTCATTGAAAGCACTTGCTTTTGTGGCATCAGTGAGTGTTTTGCCGGAATCTTCATATCGTCGGAGTTTTTCTGATTCTCAGGCGTCAATCTTCGGTGAAGAACAAACAAACTTCTTTGTTCCATTTATTCTATTTTGTCACGACACCTGTTTCTCCACTCTGTGGCATTTTCAAGTGACTACTGGTTTACAAATTGGATTTACAATCATTTTGTCTCTACATGCGGATGGAAAAGTAGACCTGAGCTGTGATTGGTCCAGGGATTAAAGGGATGAACCACTTTTAGGGTCGAAAGCTTTAGGCATAACATAGAAAATATGAAATGAATATTCTACTACAGCCACAAAACAGCCCTTAATAGTTGTATAAAAAAAATTCTTTTTATATGGAGTCGGTTTTATCCAACGATCAAACTTGTAATATGAAGATTAGTTCTGCATTCTTGATAATGGCTGTTAAAATACTCAGTAGAATATTAACTGTACTGCAGCCAAACTGATACTGATGCTAATGTACTACTTTTTTTATTGCTATTTGCTGTTGCTAAGATCTCGGTCATTCATGTCAGCTGAATTGAAAATACACGCAAACATACCCATATATACTGTATATATATACACACATATATGTATATATACTGTATATATTATACATATATATACACGTATATACATACATATACATACATGCATACATACCTACATATATTATAGATATATGCATATATATGTATATACAGTATACATATAAATAAATATATACATGTATATGTATATATAATATATATATATATATATGTATATATAGGTATATATATATATATATATATATATATATATATATATATATATATATATATATATATATATATATATATGGGTATGTTTGAGTGCATTTTCGGTTTAACTGGCGTGAATGGTCGAGTTAATATAAACAGTAAACAGCAATAAAAATATCGTGTATTATCATCAGTATCGATTTGGCTGCAATACAGTTAATATTTTACTGAGTTTTTGATAGCCATCATCAGGATGCAGAGCTAATTTTCATATTGCAAGTTTGATCGTTGGATAAAACCGAATCCATTAACGCATATTTTCGGGTGGGTGTAGGATAAAGAGAGAGAGAGAGAGAGAGAGAGAGAGAGAGAGAGAGAGAGAGAGAGAGAGAGAGAGATGAGTATTTATTTGTGTTTACATCAGATTTAGTTATTTAATTCTCTATCATGCTCTCGTAAGCACATGTTTATATATATAAACACACATGTATATATATATATATATATATGTATATATATATATATATATATATATATATATATATATATATATATATATATATATATGTGTGTGTGTGTGTGTGTGTGTGTGTGTGTGTGTGTGTGTGTTTCTGTGTGTGTGAGCGTCTTTCTCTGTCCGTGCAAGGGAGCATCTTTGAATTTGATTTCTGGATTTTTAATGTTATCGTTTCGTATACCAGTGAACCAGATTTGTTTATCGATCAAAAATCATTCCGATCAGAAAGATTGAACGAAAGAGCCACAAATAAACGAATGCTTTCACATTATCCAGTATTTTACTATTAGTTGCATATTTATTTTTTTTTTATCAAAGTACGTCATGCCTTTATTACATTTTTTTATTTGCGTTCCTCACCATCATATAAATCTGTTGAACTTAGGCTGTTAAATTTTAACTATTCAGTGGTCCACTATTGTTGCTGTATTTCCGATGACGGAACTGACTCATTTCCTTTACTTTGATGGGAAGGAGATGAGTATTGTATTGCGTTTAAAAGTGGTGGGTATTAGGTATTCCTCTAAAAAAAACCTGGCTTTGTATATCTTTGCTATTGTACAGGTTTACAGAAAAAACATTGTAGGAACTTCTGCTCGTGCTGTGTGATCCTCCTTCCTCGAAAGATAAATAAATGGTAAATAAGAGTGTCTTCTCTGTATGTAGGGTGAAAATTGCATAATTTCTGAAGCATAGGACTAACCTTCCATGAATTATTTGCTTCCATTTCCACTGATGACCTTACTTTTGTTTTCATTTACCTTAACTTTATGTTTTTGATTCTCCAAACAAATCCATACTTCATATCTTCTTTTGAGTCTTTCCAGTTATCACGTTGTTTTCTATGAAGATTTGCCATTTATTGTTCGTTACTCGTCTTATTTCCTCGTACGCTTACTTGCACCGTCCCTTTACTTTGAAGGAGGCTGGAGCATTTCTTTTCTAGTCATTTTTCTATGGACAGAAGCATTTAAAAGACATTGCGTCCCAACATACCTTCTTCCTATATGCAATACCAGTCACGCGCATGCATACAAAGTCTGCTCATGCTTCACTTTGACGATAGAAGCATGACTGGAAATATACACATCACTGACTGAAACGTTTCCAGAAAAAAAAAAAAAACACATGTATTGTTCACCCATTCTTTCTCTTATGTATATTCAAGTTCATAGAATTTAAGATATTTACAAAATGTTACATGTAATGTTTCCGACATCATCTTTGTGTCAGATAGAAGAAAAATCTCTCAATACCCTTCGACATTTCAGATGCCAAATGAATCTGAGATACTCATCACCAAAGAAACACCTTTTAATATATATACGAGTTCACTGTTTCTGAAGTTCATTTCCGTTTCAGGTCACACTTCAGTGGAGCTTGGGAAGAAAGCACCAGCTGTCATAATACATATCCGTGAGTTTTTCCTCTGATTTGGAATTTACTGCATGCTTTTGTTTTCCCTTTTGCTTTACTCCAATTTCGGGTCTTTTTCTTGTTTTTTCTCTCCAGAAGAAACGTTTTTATTCAAGTCAACCGAAAGACGAAAGATTAAACAACAGAACAACTAACAGACAGGCATACAAATAACACATGATATGATAATATTACCATTTATATTTAACTAAATTAATCCTCTTGCTAGCTCAGTATTTGATTCTGTTTATTATTATTTATTTTACTATATACTAGGTTTTTTATTTACATGACCCTCACCTAGAATGAACGTTTATTTTCATTATAATTTTTCCAGTGAAAGGAATAGAGCAGTATAGAAAGAGCTAAAATAAGAACAAAGAATTATTATTAAGATTATTACCCGTTCAGTTTTAAGTCTTATACAAATAAATTAAAGTGATAATTTTAAGTCTATAAAGTAATTGGCTACGCTGCAATTTATGTAGAGATATTATTATGCACTGCATATTACGTATAATTTTATTACTTACTACATATAACTTCACAACGATCCATTAGTGCTATATAATGAAAGTATGTGAAATTACAACGATTACCAGTATTTGTAACCCCCCAGAAATACTATTCTATTTTCGTCATAATTATATCCTTGGCTATATACTAAAGCGTGTAATTAAGGAATAATGATTTTCGCACGAATTTTAAAAAAATTTTAATACCATCAATTCGACGAAAGGTAGTCTCGTCCACTGTGCGGGATAGCATGACAAATCGTACGAAATTGTATTTACTAACCTCTAAAAACATTACGAACCTTGTTGATAAGCAAACACCCTTATGGATAATATATTAAACAATAAGCCTTTTTCTCTTAGAAGGGGTTCGCCTAGAATGTTCTTAGTATATGTGTATGCATATATATATATATATATATATATATATATATATATATATATATATATATATATATATATATATATGTGTGTGTGTGTGTGTGTGTGTGTGTGTGTGTATATATATATATATATATATATATATATATATATATATATATATATATATATATATATATATATATATATATATATATATATATATATATATATATATATATATATATATATATATATATATATATATATATATATATATATATATATATATATAATCGTTAAGTGTAACAACAGACAGTTACAGTGGGCTGGATGCAGAAATATCGAGTAGAATGTTTCGTCTTTAATGGTATGAGGGTGGTCATCAGAATCATTTATTAAAAACGTTATTCTTTTCGTGTTTACAGATTCCTTTAAGTATTATATTCCTATATTTAGTATTAGTTTCATATATGTATGATAAGTAATTCATATAGGTAATAACTTAGCTTTTAGATATGTTTTATATAAAGTCATCATAACTATTTTATATGAATTCCGTTGATTTTACAACTAGAATTTACATCTTTCCAGTGATGTGTTGAACCTCAAAACGGTCGGACTCAGTAAGATCCGAATTTGTTCCGTAGGTGGCATAAAATTAGAAGTTTGGAAGACCGCCAAAATCTTCATGGCAAACAAGCCAAACAGGCTGAATATTACTTGAAAGCACTTTAAAAAATCATTACCACAAAAAGATAGCCCTCCTTAGAAGTATAACCATTTTTAGCCTCGAATATCAGCCATCTAAAGCCATGTCCAGTAGTAATGCAGCATAATTCTATTTGTGTTGTCCACAATCTGATTAAGTGTTACGGTTTCCAAGTAGTGTTCAATTCCTTTTTTTATTTCCAATGTCGCACATACCGATGAGTTTGCGAATTCAAAGATAACATAATTTTCCTTATGGGTATATGAGCATGATCTCTTTTTTGCATTGATCTAATACATAATCATTGTGACATGAATTTATTATTATTTTTTTGTTTTTTACAAAAATATTTTCTTTGAATTTTGATGTTTTATGCAACGTTTAAACTTCTTGTATGTTACAAAATGATTTATAGGCTTAACTAAAATAAAGTAAGGCTTCTGAGATGTGATCCCGTTTACTAAAGGACTAATTTTGGGAGATTACCTGTTGTTTTGAAAAGTAAAAGGTGGTGATTCTTTGAGTTATATCAAGACGATATTTATTAGTCTACACATTTATTAGTGTTAACGCCAAGCCCAACGCAACGTGTTTAACTAAGAATTTTATTTTCTTGAAAATCGTGCTTGCTTTTGGTGTATAATGAACTCATTCATAAGGTAACTTGAAGTGCAAGAATATGTAGAAATTGTTGATGTAGAACTGTGAATGCTAAGTGTGATGCATTTTTAGCGAGTAAACAAAAACTAACATACCTGTGCCTAAGAAGGAAATCTTGGCTTTAACAAAAGCATAATTGCATAAGCAATTATTTGCTACGAAACCATAATTTTTGAAGTGGTTATGAAATATAACATAATCATTTTATTTTTTATGAAAGTCCAAATATTCCTTTAACAAATGTAAAATAATTATATTCAAGGTCATTTCATTCTCTGAAAACATTGGAGACCTGTGTTCCAGGTATTTCATGTTGCCGCCGCTTAAATAGTTGCATCACACAGGCCCCGCCCACCCGATGATATCAGTGGATGCGTTGTAGCTACACCAATACTTTCGTATTTATTAATTTGTGTTTTTTTCAGCGTTGAGGCAAAAAAAAAATCATCAAATAGGACTATTACAAATTTTATCGTTGAACCAAGGTTTGACGATGACATTTTTTTGTTGAACGCATCGGCGATAAGTTAACAAAGGCGTTGGAAATTTTTCATTTCTTTTTTTGAAGTTTGACCATACGTGATATTTTCTTACAGTTTTGGAATATATGATAGAAATTGCTCTTATGAAACACACTTTGGTCTTGTTTTATGAAATAAATGTGTTTTCTCATTCAAATAAGAGATAAATATGTAAAACGTTAGGTTAGTAGTTCGTGAATTTTGAACGAAATCCTGTGCAGTCATGTATTATCACTTATGATCATGGCTGTGATGCGGTTTACGGACAGTTTGTTCTCCGAAGAGTCTTTTACCGGTGCTGCCATCTTTGATCTCCCAAGAATGAAGTTCTTTCGCAAGACTAAAAGCCAGAAAAGATTATGCAAAAAATCAGTGTCGTGAAGCAACATCGTAGGAGTGTCTTGCATGCAAGCACCTGGATTATGGACCATTAGCATATTATGCCTTTTTCAAGAGGTCTCTAGTTCTGCATGGTGCGTGGAAGACCAGAAGGAGGTTTTACTTCGGATTAAACTCTTTTGCCAAAGATTTCTTCGAAATTGTTGAAACGTTTGGTCATGAAGCCTTATTCATTGTATACGAGTAAATAGAACAAGAAAGATCGGATTCTTTCTTTTGAGAATCGTTTATTGTATGTCATTGAATCCCACATCTCTCTCTCTCTCTCTCTCTCTCTCTCCAACGTCGAGTGTGTAATTTAAATTTAAATAAATTTTAGGTTGAAAACTAACTTAACATGCACTGGAAGATCAGGTTTCGATGCATTCATGCACCAATTAAGATATCATAGAATGAAGGCTATCAGTAACATAAATCTTCGCATATGATTTTCTCTTTAACATAAGAGGCAATTGAAAATATGACCTTCACATGGAATACCTATGCATGCTTAGCTGCGCATTACACTTAAATGATCTAAAAACTAAATTGATTTTCAAGAGTTCTAAATAGATATTCTCTGTCCTACTTTTATAATTTTCACACCAAGTTTATTTCTTGATCATCTGCAGTCTCTGTTCTCACATTGCTGCTAACAATTCACGCGAGAATGTATAAATACTGTACTGTATGTAATCCTCTTTAATTATTTCTGTAACTACGCGCATTGCTTTCATAGCCGTTCCCTGTAGCTGTTTTAATGGAGCTCGGCTCCGTGCATATCGTCATCTTCACTTCTTTTCTTGACCTATTCTGAGAAAGAAGGGAGAGAGAAAGACTATAAATCTTCGGCGTAACATCGCCAGAACTCTCTCTCTCTCTCTCTCTCTCTCTCTCATATATATATCTCTCTCTATATATATATATATATATATATATATATATATATATATATATATATATATATATATACATATACATACATACCCACATATACATATATGTGTGTGTATTGTTAAACTAAGATTCTTTCTCTCTCTCAGTCTAATCTTCAAGAAACAGAGATCTCTCAAAGGAGTTCATGTAAATGTCCACAGAGTACTTGTATCTTCTGCAGGTGTTCTGAGAGGTGGTAATTCGCTCACTAATTTATAATTAAAGAAATCATCAAATGGACACTAATGCAACAGAAATATTAAAGATACTTTTTAATTTTGGCATCATTCAGGGTATTGCGTAAACCTGTTAGTGAGTGGGATATTTAATGACGTCATCAGGATGACCTGGTTCTGATAATTTTCTTTTCTTATTTTCAAACCGAGGACATTTCGGTTTTTTTCTTCGGTTCGCTAATTAGTGCTACCAACATATTTTGCGGTAACAGATTCAAGATAATGGGGTTTCTTTGTTTACGTAATTACTCGCATCAGTCTGATGTGCTGGACATAACGGTATGGATGGATGCGGTCGTCCCCTGCAGTTATACACGCCATTAGAAACCTCCATGATGAGTTGTGGCTCTGCGCTTTCCTCAGTTATTCGGTTTTCTTTTCCCCTCGGAGACTGTCCTTTCCCTCACTCCCTTTTTTCTCACCTAGTTTTATATGATTGTTAAATCACTTGCATTTTTATTGTTAGGGGTGGTTCCTGCCTTTCATGCGAGATGAGAATATTCATATAAGGAAAATATGAACTATATATTTATATTTAAAAAGAATTAAATAAAGATAACATTAGAAGACTAGGATCTTAAATGACAGACTTATTAATCAGCTCCGAGATCCTTTCATTATCAGGAAACGAAAAAGTATGATGAAAATAACAGCTGCCATTTTCACGGAAAATGAAAAATACATTCTGATTACTAGAGATTTTTGTGTTGGAATCTCACTGGTTTTCACCTGCAATAAAGATATAATATGACTGGTCATTATTCACTATAATTGCATCAGAATTATTTTCATTATGATTATCATTGTCATCAGCTTTACAATAATGGGACAAAAACACGTGAACCTGAAGTTAAAATTTAGATGAGTATCCTTTTGTTTACCTTGTCGTATATAAGCACAATAGTAAGTCAGCTCAGCTGTTACGTCTAGGACTCATAAAGAGATTATTGTGAATTCTACCAAAACATCAAAGCATGCTACGTTACAATTATAATTTGCTTAGTAAAGGATATCATAATCTCAGTGAGAACTTTATTACGTTTATAACTAATATAGCAAATGGTTAGGTAATAAAAAACAGTTGGCATGCGAGGAATATATTTGTTATGGAAAATAATGTATCATTAAAATGGATGCATGATCAATACATATTTAGGCTAGTTTTTCATGTTTTTCCTATATATGCAGATTTATATATATAATTTTGTTTTTTCCCTTTTGGAGTACTAGAATTTACCTGAATAACTTAAAGATAAAATTACAGCAAATAAGAAATGTTATTTTACTTTTTCGCATTTTGTATATTTAAGTAAAACTTTGAAAAAACTGCTTGTCAGTCACGAAGATTCTTCTTGATTTATACGCTTTTTTCAGAATCACTCAATAGACATTAAAGTTTCAATAATTTTTATTAAAACATGTTTTCGATAACAATATAAAACTCCCAACTTTTATACAAAGTATCAGTGAAAACTCGTGTATTAATATTTCCTTTTCACGCAGAGGCAGAATTCAAACGAAAAAGAAATATCCAATATTTACTGATCAACTAATCCTGTATATATCCTAACCAGCAGATAGGCACCAATCTTTGTATGTATTACTTTTTTCTTGGGATACTTCACTTTAACTTTGGAAATAATGAAGAGGTCAATATTGGGAACTTTGTAGTAAACATATTTATATGCACACAATACTCTACATAGAACAAATATGTTCTCTATGAACTCAATTGCAAAAAAATGGAATATTTTCTCGGAAAAAGAGTAAGAAATAGAACACGTGGAATTCCATGATGATACAAATTGATTACATTCCTGTACAAATTTCAGATGTCTTTAATGCAAAGTAAATTAAGGAAAATAATGAACTCTCCTCATATTTTATTATCACGGTTATTTTGGATACAGTTCAGGTGGCACAGTTTAGATGATATCCGTATTTAGCGAAGACTGTTAAGCAGTCAGAAGAGCGCAAAAAATTAGTGGTTGGAAGTGGACAAGACAGACAAATGAATTATTAAAAGAACCAAAGAGTGAGTTGTTTATATATGTATTTTATTAATAGATGGTACTAAAAAAGGTGTACAAGCTAAGTCTCTTTTTCGACGAAATATTCGTGTAAAATTCACGAGAAAAGTGGCTCACGTCCTATGACATCATTCCTTTTTTTATACGCTTACTTTTATTTTTTTATAAAGGATTTAGCTTTTTTCCATTCGCTTGAATGCGCCTGGTCCTTTTTTTTTTTTTACCTTATTTCTTTTGTATTTTTGTTTACCTTATTTGTTTTGTAACAGATGAAGCATAGTTTTTGAGGAAAAAATGTCATGCGAGCGAGATTAAAAATCCTGATCGTGAAGGCTTGTTTTATTTTATTACTCTCTCTCTCTCTCTCTCTCTCTCTCTCTCTCTCTCTCTCTCTCTCTCTCTCTCTCTCTCAAGCAGTGATCAAGAAACATTTATGACAAAAAATAAAGAACCAATCAAATTTCTCGCATGAAGAAATACCTTCTCGTCTAACAATGACATGCTTTAACAAACGGATGCGTGAAATAAAAAAAAAAAAATCTTCACAAGTATATCTTAATGTAATCGCCACTCATCTTGTGAAGCATTTTTGTCTTCCCGTTTCAGGTTAATAAATGATATTGCCCACAAACGCGACACTTTCCACACAAACCCCTTTGTTATCGAATTTCATGTTTCCACAGCGAGATTATTCCGTTAACATTACGATCAAGCTTTAGGAAACACAATAGAGATAATGTACTTATTCTATTTTCTCGATTACGCGCTTCAGTTTAATAAGATAGGACGCAAAACCATCGCTTTATGTAATGGAGCATTACTATTGTGAGCTGGGTGGTATGAAGCATTACTTCGGAATACGGCTTTGCAGGTTACTTCATCTTGCTTTTGTTAACCTTACATACTCACAACGAGAGAGAGAGAGAGAGAGAGAGAGAGAGAGAGAGAGAGAGAGAGCAGGCTTACTATACAAAAAATTAAACTTTCCAATCTGGAATGCCTTTTTTTTTGCTGGACTTGACTCGAAGTATTGTACCTACATATCTGATTACGATTTAAATTTCAAGCTAGACATTTCCGTGAAAGTTAATGTTTCATCTGTTAAAAAAGCTAAAAAATATAGCTTGATCATTTCGCCAGTCATAAAGAAGCAAGCAAAAAGAACATATAAATCGACGTACCTTCTTTAAGCTTCGGTTATGATCCTTTCATGAGAGGAAAACTGAGTTTTGTCGGTTAATCTAAAATCATGTGACAAGGTGCATGTATATTATATTTTAAATCTGAAGGTCATTCCATTTATTCGCTTGTCTTCATGTCACTTTCCTTGCGAAGTGACAGAACTTCCCTTGTTCGCTTGACGTGTTTCCTAAATTATTTGGATATTTTCGTCGTTTCTTTACTTAGCCATTTATGCGTTTCCCAGTTTTGTCACGATATATTCCATGTTTTTAGCTTGATACTTTATCGAGTAAAATTATACACTCTTTACTTTAAAATGATATGCAGGGTGTCCTTTCACGCCCTATTAGCAATTTTTTTCATGGTATAAACATCTAAAGTTTAGGAAATTCATGGGCCATGAATTTAATATATATATTTTTTTATTTCGTCCAAAGGGTAGGTACCTAGCCAGTAAGAATATATATATATATATATATATATATATATATATATATATATACATATACATATATATACACATATATATATATACATATATATATATATATATATATATATATATATATATATATATATATATATATATATATATATATATATATATATATATATACTTACTGTACTGTATATATATATATATATATATATATATATATATATATATATATATATATATATATATATATATGTGTGTGTGTGTGTGTGTGTGTGTGTGTGTGTGTATATAGATATATAATAGAATCAATCATCTTACAGAAGTAAGATGATTGATTCTGTTCTTAAAAACATCTAAAGCAATAAAAGATGGCCCTGTTTGACCTGGGGAACAGGCCCATTAATATACAGTATATATAATATATATATATATATATATATATATATATATATATATATATATATATATATATATATATATATATATATATATATATATATATATATATATTGTTACGTGTGAGAGTCTTGTTGATCATGTATTATTCAATTTACGTAATTTTTACGGCCCTGCAAACCAAGATTACACGTAACCTGTCACTTGAAGCCAAAAGTTAACCTCAAAGACAGACGTTAATTAGCCAAAGGTCGCCAGTTTGGGTTATTAACCCAACAAAGAATATTTGAGATGAATTTGATTTAAACCAACGGTTCTTCCAAACATTCGGACGCGAGGCATACAAAAGCATCGAGATTTAACCTGAGTTTGCTCTAAATCTGGTATTTTTACTGGAATAATGGGGTTGAAGCTAACAACATAATAATTTAGCTTAATCTAGACTTCGTGAACACATACCTAAAGTGGTGGCTGAAGGAAGAAAACAGAAAAATGTGAAATACAGAAAAGTACTAGTCAATCGTGAAGCTTCAACAAGAATGGACTTACCGTGAATGTCGAGTAGCTGCTAAACCAAAAGAGGACCTGGAGTCCATTATTCTGGCAGTCTTCCCCAATTCACTAATTAAGATAGACGTAGGAGAAAGTAATAAAGAATAAAGAATATCGTTCGGACACGCGCGCGGCGTCACCTCGTTTAGTGACTGCTGGGATCTCTCTCACCACGACCTCGCCGTTCCGCCAGGTGAGAACCTCCGCCCCGGGCAATCCGACCTTGACAAAGACATCGTCGATTAGAATAAAGCTTAGGGCCACCATAACTGGGGTCATTGGCGTAAACCCTCTCTGAGGCTTAGGTCCCTAATGCCCTAGCATACTTTGTTTACAAACTTTCCAGCCTATGCGGCGCCATTTGTCTACTGCGGTGATTGTTATTTTTAAATTGCCTAGCCTACCGGCGGGCAGAGATGTTCTCTGTCGAGGTGAATCGGACTAATATTCCTACACTTAGCTACATCGAGGGCGAACAGCAGTAATATTTATAAAAGCTCCCCCACAGAGGACCTTCACTCCTTTTAGTGTGAGGTCTATATATGTAAGCTGTTACTCTCGTAGGTTACTCTCCTTCCTGTGACAGATTAGTCCTGGTTAGCCTACCTAGCTACAGAACTACTAACCCTATAGATAGGATACGAGCTGCATTCACTACTTTACCTAATTCTAGTACTAGAAAGGTGCTCACACGGTTATTATAGGCCCTCCTACAATCATGATGTGTTTTAGACCTAGCCTAGTGGTACATTCTATGATATTCCCTAGCCCTAACCTATCCTAATAACCCGACCGTAGCACCAACCTAGAGTTAACATTCTAACTAGAATTACAACATGGTTTTATTTTTAATACAATTGGGATTTACTGGATTAATTCATGAGGTTGCCTCATATGATAAATGGGTGCCTCACTGGGGTCTTGGGCCATGCGTGTCCACGAGCATGGTGGCTAAGTTTCACAATAGTTAAGATTACTGAAATTAGTTATGCTGCTTACATGATTACCCAACGGCTCAGGTGGTAAGTGGAAAGACAAGGTTACTAAATTGATGTACCGTACTTTTAGGTGGCCTGGAGCTGAGTACAAATAAAAGGAAGAAGTCACACTGGCTGCAGCTATGGGCAAGGGACCGGATCACTCTTAGATGTTAGGGCACTGTGCGAGAGGGGCACTAGTGCCCAGGATGGCGTATGGCTACCGGCGGCTACTGGGCTCTCTTCCGCCCCTTCTTCTTCTTCTTGGGTTCCTCCAAGGCCTATCAGTAGCTGGCCCTAGCAGGTGATGAGCACGACTCGGGGACAGGCCAGAAGGAGCTGTATTGTGAAGTCAGGAGCAACTAAAAGCTGCGGGAGGACTCCCTACTCGGCTGCTGCACGACAACCAGGCGAAGCGTCGACTACTGCGTCAGTGCCAGTTCCTGGTCTTCAAGGGAGGGTACCATTCGATCCTCGGGGTTCATCCCTGGAGTCAATTACTGCGAAGAAGAAGGTTCGGGTGCTGGAGGCTCTCCAGTCGCCAATGATCAACTGCATCAAGTCCTAAATCGGATTCACCTCATGATTCCCAGACCGGCATAGGGGCCTTTTCCGTTGGTAGCTCAACGTCCGTGGGCCAGTCTGGCACTGCTCAGTGCTCGCAAGTGGCACTGGCAGCAGTTGAGGGTCAGGCATGCCTGACAAGGGGTCCGGAGGTGCACTACCTCGCGGACGACTTGTGGTTGGCTGCGGCAGAGATTCCTGCCCCAGCGGGAGATCGTAGCCTCTCCTAGAGTTTTGTTCGGGGGCGTCCGCTGGGCGTTGCTTGCTTAGGCAGCCCTCCCAATTTGTGGAGTGGTCTGCCCGGCTTGCACGTCCTGCAGCGTACTGCTCCTCCTGAATCTCTCTTCGCGGAGGAGGATCTCTTGGTGGGCCAGCCCTTGTGATTGGAGAGGCTAGGCCTGGAAATGGGTTGGGTGGTGCCTTCCGCGGACCACTTTGGTGGGGCCCGGAAGGTGGAGGTTTGTCATGGTGGAGGATTTTAGATGGGGCCCCGTGGAGGAGAGTAGCATTAGCTCTTGGTGCAAGCGTTGGTAATGAGACTTCATAGAGAAGATCGACCCAACAGAAGGCCACTCCGGGCGAATTCCCACCCTACCACGCGGCGGTGAAATTATGTCGTGCCCCAAGGTGTCATAACCTGGAGTTGGACAGTAGGAACGGTGATGGTGTGGCCCTCTATCCACTTCATTTCCCACCGCGTTTCTTCGTCAACCACAGCACCGGCTGGCACTTGGGCCCTGGCGATCAGGCTAATATCTGCCGCAGTGTCTACTGTGACGGAAGGGTCATGGGCGAGTAGTGCTCTGAAGAGGGCCACCGAGATGTACTGGAACAGTCTCTCGGGGTAAGGATCCAGTGCGGACCAGCCGCCAGAGAATGAAGTGCTGATTAGGTTGACAAATTTGGTGGTGAGTACATGATGTGGACAGGCGGAGATCCAGCATTGTAGTAGCTAGCAGCCCCACAGGATCTGCACGGGCCTTTTGGATGGGCTCGGTGGCTGCAGTAACTGTTGGAGAGGGCTGAGCGGATGAATCGGGGCGGAGTCTGGCTGAGTAGGGTTAGGCTGCTTATTGGTACTGCGGGAGTTGTGTGGCACTCTCAGCTTCCCAACCTGGCCCCCTTCTTTACAATAGTTGCATAGTGTACTAGGCAGTCCATTCTTCGAGGGCGAGTGGAGTTCGAGAGGTAGGCCGGAGGATGAATTCGCTTCTGAGAGGTGCTATGCGACTGATTGAAGGTTTCCCACGAATCAGCCATGCGACAACTTCCATAAGTGTGGAGCTGCTTATGTTAGATACTGCAAGGGGCCCTGGCACACATTGGAAAAGGTCTTCTAACATGGTCGATTGAAGAGATCCTCAAGCGTCGTGCAGGCCAAGGAGTCGAACCAGCGTACCAGGACTGGGTTTTGTGACATGCCCATTCTGTCAGACCAGCCGACTTCCTTGGCAAAGACCTCGGAACCGTTGTCTCCATTTTTCTGGGGTTATCTCGCCCAGGCCTTTGTAAGCAGCTCTCTGAACTTCTGCCATGTTGCCTCTGGCTCTTCTCCAGTGAATGGCGCTGCAGCTTTTCCTCCATATGCTTGGCTGAGTATTAAGGCTCTCTCTCCCGTCTCCGTGGTGCTATAGTTATCGAAAGAGCCGTCGATCTCCATTGATAACGAAATTGGGCGTTTTGATGCGGCAGGTGTGAGACTGGGGCTTGATGGCTATTCATAGCCGGCATTCTCATTTTACTCTCAGCTCGAGCTCCCTTCTCCTTTAGAGCTATCAGTTTTCCTTGCAGGCTAACTCATGCGTCTTCTTCTTTCTTCTCTTTCCTCTTCATATTGCCTTTGCTCAGCCTATGCCATACGTTCTTCTTCATGCTTCCTCTGTAGATCTTTCTTCCTTCTCCGCTTAGCCGTCGTCCACTTGCTCCTTAGGTAGTAAAGTTCCGAGCCGGTGAGACCTGCCGCCCGTCCCAACCCAGGAAAGTTTTATAATGCTCTGCTGCCATGGTTCTGGTGTAGTGGGGAAGGGCGTCTAACGAGTGAAGCGGGCGTGCCCGGGCAGCGAGTGTCTCTTCAATGGCGTGGCACTGCTTTCAAAGGTGGCACTGTAGTTTGGGTGTGCCGTGTACAGGTCACACAGGTGGCACTTATGGTGCCAATGTGTTCCTAAAGGGACCCTCTACTGGAGTCCAACTAGGCTATATATGGGAGGAAAGGCCTCACCCCTGCAAGAGTGCAACAATCGAATGAGAGAGAAAGGGAAGGTAAAAAGAGAGAGAGAGAGAAATTAAGCTATTCAAGTGATGACAGTGCTGCAAATTATTGGCACTGTGGAATAAAGTGAATTTGGGTTTTTTTTTTTTTTTTTTTTTTTTTTCTTAAAGATCCTCGTGGTGGCTGGTCCCAGTACGGCCCCAGTGCTAACCCTTCTTTTTTTTTTCAGAGGGTGAAAACTACTGTTTGCTTCGGTCTGGATAGCAGGCCTCACTCGTGACCGACAGTTTATCACTGTATCGTAATTACTCTTAACTTGTCCTCATCTATTGTGGGACAGAGGTGTTTTCTTTTAATTGGTTTAAGTATTGAATTAATTAGCCTAGTGTCGGCGTTCTTTCTTTGAAGAAGTCCGTACATGAGTTAGGAATGCTACTTGAGCAACCAGAGAGAGAGAGAAAGAGAGAGATTTTCAATCAGCGAATTTCTTGCTGCTTGAGAACATGTAAACAAGATTTTATACATGCACAATGGCATGGATCTTAATAAAATGATATAGATCACGTCGTCTTGGCTTCCTTAGGGGATTACTTTATTATCTTAAAAATTTTCGGTGACGTCTAAAAGTTTATAAGTAAAATTTTAAATTTTTTCTTTATATGATTTTATAGTAGGTATTCGTATAGGAACTTGTTATTACTCTAACTAAGGCTAGCTTTTCCCTGCCTACATAAATTATCTTTTGTGGTTTTCTATAGCTAAGATATTAGAAGGTGGTTCGCTACGAAAAGCAAAAAAAAAAAAAGAAATGCCCAAGAGTGTCTCGGGCAGAGGTCACATGCTCAAAGGTCGTTGAGATGGCGGCCAAGGTCTCGTTAGGCCTAAATTTCAAAACAACCTCGACGTGAAGAAACCCCAAAATGGCAGTTCTCTCACAAACAGTTCAAACAAATTCAAAACAACGCCAACAAATGCAGGTATCAGATTTTACTTTAAATACCAATCATGCATGGCGTTATCGTTACGGATGGAAAACTAAATTGCCAAACAACTTTGTGTCTTTTATTTATCGTATTCCTCACCCGGAGATTAAAACAAAGAATGAAAAGAGAGATGCTGGCTTGCCTGCGTAAATTTACGTTGAACGGTACCTTTATTTGTAAATTACTATTTCCAGTTCGTTTGCTACTTCACTGACACGGTTTTGAATGATTCCCGCTATATGCAAACAATAACGATCGGAGTGCGCGATTTCTAAATTACTTTGTGTACATGAAACGGGCTCCGCTTTTTGACCTTAAGATCACGTTATGGGCGAGCTTAACTCGAATCCGAACGCGGTACAATGTCCTTGTCTTAAGCGTTATAAATTATGACTCTCTGCTCTGTTTCTACACCCTTCCTACCTATGCTAATTCTGCTTCACTTGTTATACTATTCTCTTTACTGTATTATTATGCCTCGTTCCTTGTTTGGAAGAATGAAATAGAGATTCGATATCTGACACATTTTTTGGAATTAATGTAATTTTAATTTCCTTTTCTCCAGATTCTTTCTCTAAAATGTACTTTAGATTCTCACGCAAGGTCGCCAATGTTACGTGTGAGTCTTAGTTGATCATGTATTATTCAATTTCTACGTAATTTTCACGTACAAACCAAGATTACCACGTAACCTGTCACTTAAAGCCAAAAGTTAACCTCAAAGACAGACGTTAATTAGCCAAAAGGTCGCCAGTTAAGGGTTATTAACCTTAACAAGAATATTTAGAGATGAATTTGATTTTAAGCATAGCGGTTCTTCCAAACATTGAGACCTTGAGGCATACAAAAGCATCGAGATTTAACCTGAGTTTATACCCTAAATCCTAGGTATTTTACTGGAATAATGGGGTTGAAGCTAACAACATAATAATTGGCTTAATCTAGACTTCGTATTGAACACATAACACCTAAGTGGTGGCTGAAGGAAAACAAAGAAAAATGTGAAATACAGAAAGTACTAGTCAATCGACGAAGCTTCAACAAGAATCAGGACTTACCATGAATGTCAGTCGCTGCGCAAGCAGAGGACCTCAGAATTAAACCTCTGGCGAGTCTTCCCAATTCACTAATTAAGATGAGCGTAGGAGAAAGTAATAAAGGAGCCAGGAATATGGTTTGGACACGCGCACTTAGCGTCACCCTCGTTTAGTGACGGCACAGGATCTCTCTCCACGACCTCGCCGTTCCGCCAGGTAAGGGCTTATACCGCCGAACGTCCGACGCAGCAAAGACATCGTCGAGAGTGCATAGAATAAAGCTTAAGGGCCACCATAACTAGGGGTCATTGGCGTAAACCCTCTCACGAGAAGCAGGTCCCTAATGCCCTAGCATACTTTGTTTACAAACTTTCCAGCCTATCTGGCGCCATTTGTCTACTGCGGTGATTATTTATTTTAAATTGCCTAGCCTGCAGGGCAGAGATGTTCTCTGTCGAGAATTGAATCGGATAATATTCTACACTTAGCTACATCGAGAATGAACAGCAGTAATATTTATAAAAATATATATATATATATATATATATATATATATATATATATATATATATATATATATATACAGTATATAGCAAAATTCCCTAGTTTATTCCATACCAAAGACACTAACAACTGACAATTCTCAGCGATATGGTGAAAATAAACAGGTTTTTTCATAATTACGGTCTTTAGTTTCACTTGACGAACATAATATCGTAAGAGCACTTAGACGTTACCCTGTAATAACAGTTTGGCAGACATGAGGCTTTTCAAAGGACTCGGTCTTATTGCTTCTGACTGCTAATTTTTATTTCGTGTACGTCATCACAGTAGCTTTTAATATATATCTTGCATTGATCCAAATACTAGATTTAGTACTGAGTGTGTGTATTTTAGATTCTTATTTTGAATAGATGATGCGAATGGATGTGAAGGTGATTTGTAAAAGAAACATGAAGTAATAATAATAATAATAATAATAATAATAATAATAATAATAATAATAATAATAATAATAATATCATCTCTGAAGAAGACTCTCTTTCAAAGAAACTTCGTTAAAAGAATGGCGTCTGGATGCCGTTGAGTTTATAGTACAGTTTCTCAGTATAAACGTTAAGTAATAAATATACTTTGGACAGATACCATATAATTTACCCGCCGTTACAAAGAAATTTATTCGAGAGATTAAAAAAACTGCAATGTAAACTAGGCGGCATCCAGACTGACGCTTTTGTCAACAGTAACAACAACAACAACAACAACAATAATAATAATAATAATAATAATAATAATAATAATAATAATAATAATAATAATAATAATAATAATGATAATAATAATCATTCATTATCTGGAAATAGTTATGACTATTACTGTCAAACAAACTCCTCAAAAAAAAAGCTTACATTTTCATTGACCCTTTTACTCGACACGCCTCCGTAGTAGATTCTACATAATTTTTCTATTCTACAGCGATGCGATAAATAAGACTGACCACAACCAAAATACAAAGCTCTTTTCCTCGATGGCGGAGGACGCATTTAACGGATCAAACAGACCACACAGAAATAAGCCGTTTCCATTCTCCCACAGCCTCCTCCCGCAGTGGAGGTTAAACACGACCACATTGTCCAGCTTGTATGTTCCAGACGAGCTGCAGCAGCATACAGTAAATGGAAGTACTGTACGCAGCCGCGGAACTAGGTCGAAATGGCGTGGTGTGATAGCATACACCTACTGTGCAAGTGCAGTCTGTTATGAGGGCCGGACTTGGTTGTGTCGTTGTTTGGGTTGTTGAATTTCATTAAATCACATTTCATTTATTTATTTAATTATGAATTTATGTATTTATTTTTATACTTTTTTATCATTGTCTCAAGAACCAATATTCAGGGTATCGTTATAAATGAAGCCCCACCCCCTTTTTTTTTATTACACGTCGTTTTATCAGATAATTTCAACCAAAATTTTCGTGTCTTTTGTTACTGAGGCAATAACAAACATTCAGTGGTTGTTCCTGTAGAATGTACGATGGCCTTTTCTTCATACCGAATTTCGATATAAATTGGCTGTTTATTCCATGCTAAGTTGTTGAGTATTACTTCCTTTATACTCTTTTACCGCTTTCATTACCTCAAGTTTACCTCACCCTTCTGCTGTTTATCAACGCGCTGCATAAAAGTCAGGCGGAGATAAAACTTCATGTCTCAGACGTACAGTATGTTTTTATTTTATTACATCATACTTTGGAAAGCTAGTTTACGTTTGCGCCATGGGTCAGGAGCTACACTCATGTGCGTAAAATATTGAGGATATTGATGTTTTCCGGCCATAAACTCAGAGCAGCGAAACGAGACAGGACCCGATCTTACCAATATTGGATTAAGGGGATCGAACGTTGGTTACAGCCTTCTGTGGCGCTGCTTTCACGTAGTGCTGAATTCCATTAAGAACTTGTGTTATTTCTTGACGCCGTGCAGTATCTGAATACATGAAATTTGTGTTAGTATTTAACAAATGTAGTAATTATATGTAATTCAATCCCATTGCATTCATACTTGCACACACCTGCCTTTTACACACATATATATTTGTGTGTGTGTGTGTATACATTGCAACCTATTTATATTTTTTATAATTCACCCTTCGATTTTCAAGACAACTTATAGCATAACTAAGCTCCCAACAGAACAGATGCTTTCTCAGTCATCTTTGTTCAACGTAAAATAAATGAAATTTCAACACCATGACTATTTGCACTGAGAGAAACCTTTCATCCCTGGGAAAAAATTCCTTCCGATGCGTCTTTATCCGTAATGATATTAGAGAGAGGGGGTTCAATTCACGGCATAAATCTCCGCTCTAAATCATTCGGGCAAAGCTTGCCGAATATTGGACTGAATAAAGATCTCGTTCCTCTCCTGCCCTCGACAATCCCTTGTCGAACCCACTCTTTCCCCCCGACCTTTCCTGATAATACATATTCCCATCTTGGGGACTGAAAAAATATTCCATGTGAGAGAGAGAGAGAGAGAGAGAGAGAGAGAGAGAGAGAGAGAGAGAGAGGCTCACAAAGTAAGCTGCAATGTCTTCTTAGGAGTATTGGAAGCTCGCAAGTTCTCGCGATGATGCCAGAAGAAAAAAGAAGCCGGACTCAACTTTAGGTGCATGCCAGTTCCATGTTGGTTTAAAAAAACAATTTTAATTCAGAATGGTAAAAAATGTCTAGTTTCAGTGATGAGATGTACAAATATATTTATAACGAAGAAACACTCTGTTTAATTAGTAATCTGAGTGAATTAAAGACACTAATAATATGTCAAGGTTAAATATAAATTTCAGTGATTCCATAGCCTTCATTTCTTGGAATGAACAAAATTAGAAAGGTCGTAAATATCTTCGTTAGCTTTCTATGAAACATTCACTTTCTTTTCAATTTTATTTCCTTCTTATATAATATGTCTATGACGTTTCTCTTTGATAAGGAAGCTTGGTGTAGAATCTTCCCGCATTTATACCTGCTTTCTTTTTCTAAATAAAACATCAAGCAAATCGTTTTGTTGTTTAGAGGGTTATGCTTATTTATTTACTTTTTAACCCTCAATGACACGTTAATGTTATTTAATTTAAGGTGAGATTTTAAAGCATATCGTATACGTTTCTTGTTACGTTTTCTGTGCCCTGTTCTGCATGTTTTCTCATAATTTTTTTGTGATGTTTATGGGTCGTAATTTAATACTTTTTCACCCTTACCTCATTTCTTTGCTTCACATTTCTTCACTCTGTCAAAGATATCAATGATAAGTTCAATGCTTTGATTAACATTATACACACACACACACACACACACACACACATATATATATATATATATATATATATATATATATATATATATATATATATTTATATATATATATATATATATATATATATATATATATATGCTCTCTACTATATATATACTGTACAGTATATATCTTTTTCTTAACTTAATTTCTACTAATAACCTCCTTTTCCTTATTTGCCTATCCTTTGCAAACACGCCATGATGGTTTTTTCATTCGCAAAGAAACAGAAGCATAACAGTGTTTCAAAATTGCTTTACTCAACTAGTCAAGTGCCCCGACTAACATTCGTTATCTCTTTGACTGAACTTGAGTAAAAATCGTACGTTTTGACATTCCCATTACATGTTCTTTCATTAGTTTTCCTTATAAATCTCCGGGTGGGTTTTTGAAAAGTGATCCCATTATTTCCTTTATCAATTCCGATGCCCGAGTATCAATTTTTCACCCACTTTCAGAAATGTGAGAATCCCTCAAGACTTTCACCTTGTTGGTCCTCTCTTTTATTATTCCTCAAGTACCCTTCCAATTTACAGTTCCCATAAGAATGCACTTATCTGATACTATCTTTCATCCGTTTCTAATATCTGTTTCCTAATTAATCTTTTAAGTGTTTTTATCCCGTTCGTAAAAACTCACTTCATTTCTCTTAAAACCTCTTAATGGCCCTTAACCTTGTCTCCCATCTTTATAATATCCAAATCTCTCGTTTTTTTATCGAGAATAATATTCTCCTGGTTTTCTCGTAAGTTTTTCAGAAAAAACTACTATTCCTTTCAGTTTGTCCATGCATGTACTTTTCTTATTACTTTGTTTTTGTGTAGTTTTAGGAACCTCCAAACCTTGTTTTCCGTTGAGAGTTAATAAAAAGATCCAATGTATATATAATAATGAATAGGAGCTCTTATGATAAAACTTAAACCTTAAAGGACTGGTTAATTAATGTCAGTTAGTGAAGTGTGTTGTTCTACAGGGGCAGAGGTGAAACGAAGTCAAATCGATGAGTGTACTGTCATTCGTGTGGACTGACGTGCACCTGAAACCTGGTCTGTTCCGCCTGGAGATTTTATTTACTCAGTAATTCCTTTAAACAAAAATCTCGTTAAGTTCTCGGGAGAACTCATTCCTGGTTGATAACAGAAGATTTTTTCTTGTGCAATATTGAATTTCATCGTTAATTCTTGTAGATGGCAGGCAGTTATCTTCTTTCTGTTTTAAAAAGCTCTCCCCTAAAATGACTGCCTGTCTCATTGTTTCATAGTTTTCTGGCGTCTTTTTTCATGAAATGTGTAAACTTTGATATATTTGATGAAGATCTGTTAAAAGAATCAGTCACAGTATTCCGATAATAATTGTTTCAAGTCCTAGAAATTTATTTTTTGCTGCTTAACGATTTTATGCCCAGTAACAGCATTTTTGTGACAAAATATTATTTATTCATCCCTGCGACATATGATCGCTTTTTCTAGTGCTTGTCAAGTCAGTAAGGTCTCTTTATGCGATACAAGTTTGTCTGAAATACTTCAGTAAAAATAAAATCTTTTATTCCTTATATACAGCATCAGAATATCGTTATTATGAAATGATCACAACGATTAAATTATTAACTTGTCCCGTATGAAATCGGAGGATAAAAGTAATAATCTTAAATTATTCTTCTTTAAGATTTGTTGCTTGTAATAATCATCGTGGCAAATTAATAATTTTAATCTCTGAACGAAAGAATGATAAAAAAAACGGTGCTAATCGGATTAGCTGCTTGTTTTAGAAGCAATACAAGTTTACTTTCTCAGCTGCCATCTTGACAACTACTTTAGCTATACAGTCTAACTCAGACTTGACCATTAAATGCACGTGACCTCAAAGTTCGTGACTTTTTAAGTGGTTTTCCTCGGTGCCGAGGGATCCTAACCATAAAATCAGCACGCAGACATAAGTGTGAGGATACATCGATACAAAATGAGGAAGTGATTTATAAGAGTTATTTAGAGAAGAACCAAAGTTTAAAGTAGTGTCATATTTCTTTTGATGTCTGAATTTCTTCAATTATTTAAACGTAGGCTACATGCAGTTTAATAAACATATCTCGGCACAAATATTATTCCTCAGCCTGATTAACAACATCCATATGCTTCCATTTTCTTGTTTATGCTCATATTAATTTAGCTTTTAATTTTAAGCACATAGACATACATGCTGATGATAGCTGTCTTATTTCTTAGCTTATGTATTCAGTCTCCTTTGTTTCTTTCTAGTTCATTCTTCCTCAAGTATTTCTTTTCCGTCTGGCCCTGGTCTCCCTATTGCAGCCTTGTTCGATTCTTCCTTTGCCGTGAGGACTGTGAAACACCTTGCAATAACAGCAATATAATAATCTCTCCACTATTGCCTTTATGATAACAAAGACATATAGCTCAATTCCTTAAAAACATGAAGTCATTTGAGGGTGACTGAATGCTCCGTCTGAGGAACATGCTTCAGGAAAGTGGCTTGCACTTCACACCGCAGACATCCCAAGTAACTCTCTTTCAGGATAGATTAAGCGGAAGTCACGAAACTATGTTTGAGCCACCGTTCCTCAGGTTTATCACAAGCAAAGCGCTCGGAGGGGACTATTGACCGCGTTAGAAGGCTATGTTCCGGAAAAAAAAAATTCCCGGAAAAGGGATAATGAAGGCATAGGTTACTGTTAGTCTACAGAAAACATAGTTGTGTGTTTATTGCTGCTGCATCAAGGAGCTGCAGGCAAATGTCTAACTGCGAGATTCTTCACAAATAATTCCTCGTTTACTGCACAAGAAAGCAAGGAGGAATCGCATAAATTTCAGTACATATAATGTCATGGATATTTCCACACGAACAAAACCATGCCCTGTCATGCGAACACGAACTTGCCGATAGAGACATCCAGTAGACAGATGGGTAGATTCTGTTGTAGACGAGCTGGTATTTGCTAAAAAATAAAAATAAATAAACCTAGATGCATACAGGCACCTGGAATGTTCATCTACTTCATTTCCAAGTTAAAAATATTCCCGAAATGAATCTAGCGAATTAGTGAAGCTAAATTTCCACCAGCTGGCCGGAATGGCATGAAATCTCACAGGATGAAAGGGTGCATAATAAATACGAAGTCCCAGTTATAAATTCCATTGAGCAAATCAATCAACTTCCTATAGGCTAATGGCTTGTAACTGGAAATATTAATTGAAATGAATTCACAATATATAGATATATATACTGTATATATATATATATATATATATATATATATATATATATATATATATATATATATATATATATATATATATATATATATATATATATATATAATTAGGACTCGAAAGATACAAGCGGAATACACGTTTATCTATTGTATTTATGCTGATCGTAGGAATCCGTAATAACCATCGTTACTGTTTCTGGTATAGGTAAATATAATTATGAACGTGGCTTGCCCTCATGTTTAAAGAAAAATGTCTTGTATGTGAGGGCTTATCCTAAATAAATGGATGCCAACTTGTTTGAGAGTCGAATGTCTAGGTTTCATGTAAATAATTATTACACATCACTTTTCTTTTCTGTTATAGGAAGAGACATGCATACTAATGTTGTTATTAATATATAATTTTTTGTATGTATCCAAGCACATTAAAAGTGGGTTTCATTGCTTTCTAGTAAAATTGCTGTATAGACAAATATTTTGTTACGTATTCTGTGATAATTATCTCATGAAACACACATCAAAATGCAAACTTTATCCGTGGATGAACTCTATCTTTCAGTTTAACAGCATAAGTTCATGTTAAAAAATGCATTAGGAACAAGTATTAAACTCAGTCAGTGTACACGTTACCTATGCTCACATTCTGACAAAATTAAACCATACTTAGGTACTCAAATACTGATGTAATTTAGGTGACCGAATTAGGATATTTGTGAAGATAAAGGTGGCGGAATATAAAATGCAACATATATCCTGTACCAACGGCCGAAAAACAGTTTATAGAGTTTGAACAATCCAATGAACAAAATTTGATATTATGTGTTCATAGCTATCACTTTGCGGTTATACTGAAAAGTAACATGGCTTCTGCGGAACATCTGGAAAAAATTAACATAAAAAAGATGCCCGTAACCCTGTATTAAAAGGTATGGATTAGGTAAGTTGGAAGCTGTTAGCCGTAAAGTGACAGGCAAGCAGCTGTTTTTGACAGTTTGAACATCGGCTGGCTGGGCCTGTTTAGCGAAGTTTTACGTAAAAGAGGATTTCTTTCATAGTCAGTGTTAGTCTTTTACCGTTTGGTATACAAGTTTTAAACGATAAGTGTGTGTGTATATTTATGTATGTATGCATATGTTTTTCATGTATCTGTATGTATGTGTATAGAGAAATCATTGCCCTGTTCGCCCGTCAGTGGCTTCGTCAAGACCGAATGTCCCAGAAAGATGGGAAAATGAGAAAAAGGCGAATCAGCTTTGGTTTTGTATATTGCAAAAAGAATATAAACTCTAGATAACATGGCTATTCTAATGAGTAACGAGATGCACAAAACTGTTAAAAAAAAAAATACGCTGTTATTCTTCACCATCTAAAACCGGAAAGAGAATTTGTATCTCGCCTTAAAAAAATCAAAGAATTATCATCCAAAGTTAAATGATTGGAATGCGGCATTGTCTCTAATAAAAGAAAAAGTTAAAATGGCAGCCGTAATCTTACCTTGTCATATTCCTTCTTATTATCAAACATGCAATCATAGAAACCTAAAACTGCTCCGAGTTGCAAGCGTCGTAGAAGTTTTATGACTGAACGAGTTTCGCAATAGAATTCCTTTAACACTGAATGTGGATATTCTATTCGCTCCTTGAACCACATACCAAGAGTTATTCCTCTCTAAGATTCATAAGGTTTCAAATTTGATCAGGAGCGAGCTATTGCAATGTTCCCTGTTGCTCTTTCAGGCAAAAATGATGGTAGTTGACGTTTTGCCATGTTCTTTATGCCCGTCGTTAGCATCGATCCGTTGAATGAATTCTACTTTAGCTGTTTTACTTTGCACTAGGAATGTCTCTTTAATGGCATTCATGAAAGTATTCATTTAGCTCATTGATTCGAGTTAATGCACTTGAATTTGGAAGTGGGAGTATTTTTATTTTGATTATTGTTCTTGGCAGCTTTATGTATGCAAATGCATATATATATATATATATATATATATATATATATATATATATATATATATATATATGTATACTATATATATATATATATATATATATATATATATATATATATATATATATGACATTTTTTATCACACCGTGATTTATATACAATCATGAAGCTACAAATGTCACTTAATATCAAATCCACGCATCCTCGGGAATATCCCCGATGGGGAATTATCACCGAAGGGGAATTTATAAGTGATAAATAAATTCCCGAGGTAGCGTGGATCTGTTATAAACAATGACAACTTCATATGATATATATACATATATATATATATATATATACATATATGCCATATATATATATATATATATACTCTACACAGTATATATATATATATATATATATATATATATATATATATATATATATATGCTATATATATATATATTATAACTAGCACATAGACAGTGATGCCCTAGGAAGTGCCAATGGTTTGAGAAGCACCTAGAAGATGTTATGAACTACTTTCACTGCCATTGTTTCTTGTGGTGGGTTCTAGTCGAGAAGTTTTGTGAAACGTTTCGAGAAGAACTTTGCTTTTTTTTTATTTCTCTGTTTATGAAGCCGTTGTTGATAAGAGCTTGTTTCACTTTGCGTTTTGGTCCACTTAGAGCAGCGTGAGAGGGTTCTCCTTACATAAGTATCCGCGAGTGTTCCGGTATACGTCGGGACACTTGCTCTGTCCACTTAAACAGAGGCTGAGGTTGGTCAGTTTAGTGTAGAATTTCGAGCTTGAAAAACGAATAAAAGAACTGCAGTTTCTACATCAACTATTAGGATCGGTAAACTCCATTATCGACTACAAGTCTTCTGAACTGGTTTTCCATACAATTCATGTAGTAATTTGAACTTCTGTGAATCTTGCCCCCTATTGTTCCTCGTAAATTAACGCTTTTCTGAGGAAAGATTCATTACCATGGTTACAGCTGTTATGACGTCGTATCAACTATCATCGGTGATTGTACTTTCTTTATATACGCTGGTATATACTCACGGTGTATGTGCAATACGTCACCGACCATTAAATTTGTTTAAGTTATTATCCTAAAGGATAATGAATTGTATTGGATTTATGATGATGACATTGATGCAAAATATAAAAATCTGCGTGTACCATGAGAGCTCGATAACGTTTAAATTTAAGAGGGTTTTACTCGTATATGTTTCATGTAACCAATCTTCGATGAACGAGATCTGTTATATTTCCTATTTTTATATAGTTTCTATAGTGCATTTTAGCTTATTAATTGTAAAAATACTTTGAAATAATAAACATGTTTTTCTATATACATGGTGGCTTTTAAACGGTTTTACGATTGCCACAAATAAAGATATGTATTTTTTACATTTTTAAGTTCAGGTCAGGAGTACAACTGGATTATGGCCTTTCTTTAGAAACCTTCCCAAAGGCCATACATTTGACAAATTTGTCTGTTATTCCTGGAATAATTTTTTTATGAGAATTTATTCATAAATAATTAAATACTTTAAAATTTTTCTTTTCCTTTAGATTTTTTGTTTTTGGCAAGTAACAACCTAATCTTAATGAATTTTATTGTCAGTCAGTTTTGAATCCACCTTTCATAAATATTGCTAATAATTTCTCTCATAATATTCACTATCTTCTTATATTTTCCCAGTCTCATTTATTACGAAATGGAACATATCTATTTTTCAAGTAAGGGAGATGAGATGAGAGAATAGTCAGTTGTAAACATGGAGCGTTACTTAATTTTATAAGTAAAAAAATGTATGTGTATTCTCCTAAGCGATCAAGTTTATAGGTTTCAGATTTCAATGTATGTTTTTTGTTAATATTATTATTACTGAAAGATCTAAAATATTACACCTAATCAGGAAAACTTCCAAATAATAAAACACCCAACATATATATATGTGTGTATATATATATATATATATATATATATATATATATATATATATATATATATATATATATATGTAAGTGGATGTATGTGTGTATGTTCACATACACTTTGACACTTGATGAGTAATTTCAACCAAACTTGGTTTACATATGAATTATCATCTGGAAAGAAGCAATTAATGGGGTAAGACATCATAACAAAGGGGATGTGTGAGAGGGGTGAAATGTAAAATTTACAGAAAACGACAGGTACAAGTGTCTAATCCATAGTTTTCGAGGTCGCTGAGATGAATAGTGACACTCTCTATGCCCTCTAATTCCAAGTTCAGCCCCAATAGGGAGGGAAGTGGGAAGGGGGTGACATGCAAAAATAACCGAAAACGACAGATAGTATTCAAGGTTGCTGAGATTAATAGTGACCTCCCGATGCCCATTGGTCAGTTCAGCCTAGGAAGGGTTGATGAGAAGAAGGGGGCGGAAGGGTGACATGTAAAGCAACGAAGCGACAGATATTAGTGTCTAATCCATAGCTTTCAAGGTCCCTGAGAAGAACAGTGACACTCCCAATGCCCTTTAAGTCAAAGTTCAGCCCTGATAGGAAGGTGGGGTGAGAAGGGCGTGGGAAGGTGGTGACATGTAAAAGTAACTGAAATGGCAGATATCAGTGTTTAATCCATAGTTTTCGAGGCCCCTGAGAAGAATAGGACACTCTTGATGCCCTTTAAGTCTAAGTTCATTTAATAGGGAGGGGTGAGAAGGGAGTTGAGAAGAGGGTGACATGTAAAATAACCGAAGCCTTGAAGATATTAGTGTCAATACATAGTTCTCGGGTGGATTTGAGAAGAATAGTGGGACTCTGATGACCTTTTAAGTCCAGGTTCAGTCCTGATAGGAAGTGGGGTGAAGGGTGGAAGGTGGTGACTGTAAAAATAACTGAAAACAGCAGATATTAGTGTCGTCATACTTTTTGAGGTTGCTGATATGAACGTGAAACTCTTGATCACTCTTTAAGTCAAGTTCAGCCCCAATAGGAAGGATGGGAGTGAGGAATGGGCAAAAATAAGATGTAAAATGACAGATATTGGGAAGTCTAAGCCATGTTTTCCGAGGTCACTCTGAGTTAAATAGTGGCACTCCCATTGCCCTTTAAGTCCAAGTTCAGCCCCAGTAGAAAAGAGGGATGAGAAGGCATGAAAAATAAAATGTAAAAAGTGACAGATATTAGTGTCTAATCAATAGGCTTTGAGTCCTCTGAGATGAAAAGTGACGCTCCCGATGCCCTTTAAGACCAAGTTCAGCCCTGATAGAAATGGGGCATGAGAAGGGGTGAAATCTAAAATTTCAAAAATGCTGAATAATGTAAGTCTAACTGAAGCAACTATCTTAACAGGAAAGGGAGAGAGTGTGAGAGAGAGAGAGAGAGTGGGAGGGATAGGAAGTGAGAGAGAAAGTAGAGGGGATGTTGGGAGAGTTATTTGTCGGTTGTCATTTGTGCTTTCTTCTGTGGTGCGGTTGGTCTTTAGTGAGAGAAATGCGGAAAACCAAAGAAGTTTCTTCATTACAACAAATAAGTTGTAAAACAGGTAAAATGCATAAGTAATGATTGTCTTAATAGTTATTAACTTTGAAAACTTCAAAAAATAAAACTGCACCCAAAATATGGCTGTTTTGGGAAGTTCTCAAACAGCAATCCATAAACCTCGAGGAACCTCATAAGTAACGGTATTTTCGTTGGAGAAATTTTCGACTACGATTGGCTGTTAATGGCGTCATCAGTCTCATAGTTGATTGGTTGTTTCTTTTATTTACTGTGTAATTATTGCCATAGGCCACCGGCGATTAAATTTTCGAAGCTATTTATGAAAAGGATAATGAAATTTGTTGAATTTGTGATGACCTTATAACTGTAAAATATAAAAATCTTTGAGTAGCATAACGGCAGCTCAACATAGTCTTTTTATATAGAGTTTTTTTTCTAATTTATTTCTTCTGAAGGATGGCTAGGCACTTTTTTAAAAAGTTCTGGTATGAAAGCATTGTAACTAATCTTGGGTGAATTGGATCTCTGATATATTTTTCTTTTTATAATTCCTAGAGTACTTTTTTCACTAAGTACGTATCAGAAAATTTTCAAATTGTATGATATACATTTCTATATGTGTGCTGCTATTTTAAACAGTTTTACGAGTAATACAATTATAGACTTATATTTGGTATGGTCTTAAGTCCAGAGTCCTTGGCCAAGGCGTGACTTAATGTAAAGATTAGTTTTCACGGCAAAGAATAAACACCAAGAAACACAACTGGTTTTATGGTTATGGCCTGCGGGTTGACACCGTCCGAATGTCCCAACTTTGACAAAATATGTGTTCCTGAGATTTGCCTTTTCTGAGAAATTGTTGATAAGTGATTAAGATCTTTCACGACTTTTCTTTCCTTTTGAATGATTTTTTTAAGTGACCAGCTTATCTTAATGTATTTCAATATCTATCAATATTAAATTAACATTCCATGACATTTGTAATAATAATCCTTTCTCTCATGTTATTCACTTTCTTTTAATTATATTTTCTCAGCCTTTCCATCAGGATACAGAATATTTTCTATATTTCCAACAAGCGAAGAAAAGTTGCATCAATATCATTACTATATACAGATATTAGAAAACCATGATTTGTGAACTTGGGGCCCTCCTTAGCCATCCAAACAAATAAAGATAAAAATTCTTATTTAACGATCAGATTGCGTCGCAGTTCAGGCATTCAGGGTATCCTTTTTCTTAATATTTATTGAAAATCTAAATAGTAGAACCTACTTAGGAATGCTTCCATATAACAGAAACCATATTGGAATACCTATATGAAGACTTTCTCCATAGTCTAAAACCATCTCTCTCTCTCTCTCTCTCTCTCTCTCTCTCTCTCTCTCTCTCTCTCTCTCTCTCTCTCTCTCTCTCTCTCATACTGTTTAACTTTACGAATTTAAAAAAAAATGATCAGCGCATACCTTCAGTGGGAAATGTTCATAGTCTTAAATGGAATCAGTTCAAAAACAGTTGAAATGTTGGAGATAATATTCATTTTACAGTTCATTCATGCTTGAGACGTCCACTAGAAATGCAAAAAAAGGTTGAACGAAACCTGCTCTGAATACGTTGCTTTCCTGCTGGTTCTCAAACAGCGATTCCAAAGACTCGAGGAACCTCTTTAGTAAATTCTATTCGCTGGATGCATTCTCGATCATGATCAACTGTTACGGATGTCGTCAGTATCATCGTTGATGGTTGGTTTTGTTGTTAGCTGTGGAACTACTGTACAGTGGTGTTGTTGCTAGATGTCACAGGCAATTATGTTTTTCAAGCACTTTTTTGAACCGATAACAAGATTTATTGTGTTACAACAATTATGTGATTAAATACAAAGATGTATGAGTGGCATAAGGGAACTTCGAATTTATTTCAAGGAAAGGATATTTATTTTCCTTCAGTATAATTTTGAGACGAGAATGTTCTAACCAAACTTATAGGAAAATATTCTAAAGTAATAATTCTTTTTCTACAGTCGTAAAGTTTTTTTTTATTTTTATTTATTTATTAATTTTTTTACATTTCTTGATCACCTTAAATTAAATACTAAAATATAATTTTTTTACGGGATGCAGGTTTATAAATCTTTTCGATGATAGCAAACAGAGACTTTTTTGATACTGTATATACTTCAAGTCCTTATTCAAGTCGTGACTTTATGTAAACATCAGTTTCCATGGCAACCAGTGAACATTAGCAAGTCCGAGTCCGGCTGGTTTCATGGTTTTCTATTTGAAGACCTGACGGAATGCTGTACCTGAAATGGAAAATCGATGCTTTATTTATATTTAGGCAATTTAAAAAACTAGACATTTTATTATTTTGATTACGGATTGGCTTCATATCCCACTACATACGAGAGAGAGAGAAAGAGAGAGAGAGAGAGGGAGAGAGATGTTTAAATAATATACGGCTAGTAACCTGTCTTAGAATTTAATGGTCTGTATGTTTTTATTTGCATGTATGTTAATATATATATATATATATATATATATATATATATATATATATATATATATATATATATATATATATATATATAATACATATATATATATATATATATATATATATATATATATATATATATATATATATATATATATATATATATTAATATGCAGTGTAACTTGTCTTAGAATTTAATGGTCTGTTTTTATTTTGCATGTATGTTTAATATATATATATATATATATATATATATATATTATATATATATATATATATATATATATGTGTGTGTGTGTGTATATATATATATATACATATATATATATATATATAATAAGTAGATAGATAGAAAAACAGATAAATGATAGATAGATAGATAGATGTTTGCGTGTGTCGAATGTGCTCTATTCAATTATATTATTCCGGCCATTACTGTCATATGTTAGATCTTTTGTATGTTTTTAACCTCTACCAGTTGAGGCCTCCTCCGAAATATGGTGCCCCAAAGTTGTAAGGAATTTCATTACACGAAAGAGTAACATTTTATCGGTACGAAAATATAGCAAACATCAGAAGTACAAAAGGACAAATTCTTGCCGCTGCACGAATTCCGTGTCCACCTCGCTCGTGTTTCATGCAGATAGAATTCCTTTCGTACAATACAAGAAGATCATGGCATAACGTATATGTAACAGGGCCTCTAACACGATAGTGTGACATGTTTTATGACACAGAGGGAAGCTCCGATATATTTAACGTTGTGAGACTATTATTTTTGTGGCCTCTTCAGCAGCAAACAAGGAATTGTCTTTGTATGCCTTCGTGTCTGGATATGTCATTTTATTCTTATGCATGGGGAGTAAAAAAATGTGAAAAAGATCGGAGACACTATATGTTTACCGTAGTCTGAAGTATACTTCCTACAATATGATTAAGCAAAATATAAGTTATTCTGGGGCAAATTTGAACGAGGTCCTTCAAAGATTCTTCTTAACGATTTTTACGAGTGTTGACCAAAAAACGCTGTAAAATTTTGGAGTCAGCAATCAGAAGCATAACACCACGGTAAAAATACATTAGCAAATTATAAATCACGGTTCAGTTATATTTTGTATTAACGCCTGATTATTATAAGATATTCTTTGTTGACACAGCTCCTCTGCTTTTTAAGGAAATTATTTAGTTATAATCTCTGTGCTAGGTATTAAAAACATGACTGGCATCGAAAATACTTCGGGAATTAGAGTAAAAAGAACCCTAAATAAACATGACTTATTCATTTTCCCTGATATCGCAGAAAATTGGAAAAATTATTTTTCGATTTCTTCATACATGCGCAAACTTTTAATAAACACGCAATCATTTTCCTTTTCCCGGCACCCAAACTCATTAGAATCTTAATTTTATTTTTCAGACAGCAGTAAAAAAAACGTTAATTAAATCTCTCTCTCTCTCTCTCTCTCTCTCTCTCTCTCTCTCTCTCTCTCTCTCTCTCTCTCTCTGTTGACGCTGAATAAACAGACTTGTTTCGTTATTGTGCTCGGCATTTTAAGTGATATTTATATTGTTATCGTGAAAAAATAATTATTATATGAACTGCAAAATATTTAAGAGGGAATTCCTCTCTAAATATTGGGTAGACATCCCTGAGATTAGGTATAGAGTCAGTTCACACCGACAGGTGGCAAGTTTAATCATCCTCGTATTAAGATTTATGTTCATTTATTTGTACGTCTTGTGAACTTTTGCATAGCAACTACTGAAGGATATTTACGAAATAATATAGATTTAAGATATTTTGTAATAAATGGAGTATTAATCATACTTATCATATAATGCAGGCAGACACTGAAGCAGACACATGAATGACATCTTTGTCCCAAAGGATAATTAAAACCTCCCACGAGGCTTATGAAATCAGGATGAATATTGATCTTGACCTTAATTAGATGGTTCCTGCAAGGTCGAAGGATCTTCTGCATATCAAAGACGCTCGTTTAGTGAATGGAAATTGAGAATTTGCTTTGTAATGACAACTCTGGGATTTTGTCAATTGCTGTTCTCAGTCATTTCACACCTCTGAAATTTCCCAACGATATTCCTGGGAAGATTTCAGGGACAGAAGTGGTGTAATTTTATTTACATGCAATTGACGTATTTCTCTTTGTACAATACACTTTGTCCTTTGGTCCCAAAAATAAATGGTAACACGTATGTTATCCCTTATGAGACCTACTTTTAAAATTCTTTTACATTTTCTTTTTAAGAAAATGTTCGTTGTATTTCAAATAATATGGCCACAATGACCTCTCAATTTCTCGAATTCCTCATACTTTTTGGGCACGCTTATCACTGCAAATGTTGGAATTTAGATAAGTAGATGCAACAATGGCTACGTAATTTCCTTTGAGAGAGACTAGTAATGACAAACGTTTACAAAATGTGAAGAAATCGAGAAATTGAACGGGCAATGTGGCTAATAAATACTACATACGTATCTAGCATAATGTGACCAGTAGATTCTATAGACATATATATACATATACTTTATATATATATATATATATATATATATATATATATATATATATATATATATATATATATATATATATATATATATAAGCATTAAGCTACAAACGTCCTTTAATATCCAATTCTTCTACCTAGGAAATAATATATTTTCATATATGTTACGAAGAGGAATTTTAGTTGATAATAAGTTAGTCGCCCGTGGGTCAAGACCACGAACAGGCTCAGGACTACAGTGGCCTTTAACCACACAGCCAACAACTTGTTGGCCGTGTAGTTAAAGGCAATCACTACTCAAATCTAGTTAATCTACTGGAAATACAACGAATTGGATATTAAAGGACGTTTGTAGCTTAATGCTAATATATGAATCACAGTGATGTGATAAAATTCATTGTATATATATATATATATATATATATATATATATATATATATATATATATATATATATATATATATATATATATATATATATATATATATATATATACCATATATATATATACGCTAATTAATCTGTCAGATTTTTATATTATTTTTTCATGCTCGATTTATGAAAAAATTGCTTTAAATCTCGAATTAGTTTCGTGAATAGTCTTTATTAGGAATGCTAAAATATTGATACGATGATGGGATCAGTATATTCCAGATCCAATTAGAATGTATATGATTATGAAAATCATATGATTGCCTAAGATGAAATATATATATACCATTTGGCAGAAGAACAGATTAGTCATCTCTATCTTAACTAATGTGCGTGGATTCGATTCTTTTGCATAAGCAAAGCGCTTCTTTATTTATCATCAAGAATCAAGGGTCTCAGTGCTAAACATATCGTAAAGGTAACCGGCAGCAACTATTTTTTTATTTGTATCATATATATATATATATATATATATATATATATATATATATAATTATATATATATATATATATATATATATATATATATATAAATATATATATATATATATATATATATATATATATATATATATATATATATATATATATATATATATATATATATTCTCATTTCTCCGTTCATTAATTTATTAATTAATTACTATCCACCATAAACGACAAGGAGGTGAATAAGCAACTCAGGAATGCAAAGGAATGTACAGTATATGTCTCGTCACTCTCGTTCCCTGTGAACATAGCGAAACATTTAGTGTAAACCCATTTTCATAGAATCCGATTAATTCAATGTAAAAATAATAATATATGGCCAAGGCCGTTTATTGAAAAAAAACATGACAGGAATCAGTTTGCAAGTCACACCTGCTGTCACGAAGAGGAAATGTAGGAGAGATTTTTTTTCCCAATTTTCACTAGTAACAGTTGTTATAGAATATGTAGAAAGTTAACCAAAAAACGGACAAAACTCACTATTCTGCCACAACCCCAGGTGCGACTCTGCAAAGAAATTTATCATTCCGGACCATGGCTATTAAGTATATTTGAGAATAAATAGGATAAGAAAATAGGCTGCTTAAGGCCAAAGTCAAAGCGATTAGGACCTCAGATTCAGTGCTGAAACGGAAGTGACAGTAAAACGGTTTTGAAATGTGTAACGGGAAGAAAACATCGCATTTTGCTGCAAGAATCAGTTGTTAGAAGAGGGTGGAAAGGAAGATGGAAGAAAGTGCATATGGACGGAGGTACAGTAAAATTAATGAAAGGAGTTGTAGATAGGGGTCGAAGGGACGCTGCAAAGATCCTTAAGTAATGCCTACATGAGCTGGACTGATGGCACTAACCCCCTGCGGGGTAAAATATGTTGAGAGAAAGTTGTTAAACAAAATAAAAAAAGATAACAGTTCTGCCACAACCTCGATGCCCACGTCGCTGAAAAGGAAAGTGTTTGAATAAGTTGCAATTCAACATGAGTAGGAGGTGCGGGGGAATCGATTAGAATACCATTTACACAGGAGGTCTTTTCGAGCAAAAATAAAGCATCATTAACTCCGGAATTACTGTAATCAGGTTTTGCGTATTTGCGTCAGGATCGACGTAAAGGTGGAATCGTTCTCTCCTCAACAGAGCTTCGTGACATCTCTCAGCACTGATTTGGATCTGACTGACCTGAGCTCTAAAACCAACAGATGTGGAGATAAAACATCCGAAACAGATGAAGCTGAAGAACATAAAGCTTACCTGAGAGACTTTGGCAAGCAAATGCAGATGATAGTCCATGCAGTACATGATGTTCATTATGCACTCGCACACCGAACAAAGAAATGCATTTACACACACACACACACACACCAGCTAAGATCGTTACATTTAACAGTGGACTGATAATGTTTTGCATCTTAAAGTAATTTTTATATGACCAACTTTGAAAGCAAATTAAAGTAATCAGTAGTCCTTATGAAAGGTAGATTGGAATAGATAATCCCTCCTTTTGATCAGCCGCGTTTGTGCATCTTTTCCATAAGAAAAATGAAAATTAAAGAATGTTACACATGATCTTTAAATTCAATTAATTCTCGGAATTTCATGTTACAAACTAATTCTTGTCCACGAGCCCGAAGGTAAACGTCCTTCAGATATTTCAATCATCGACTCATATGGCACCACCACCCCCACACACAAAAAAGGAAAAAATGGCCCGTGTTGTGTACAAAAAAAGTCTGTTCCTGTTGTCAGGTGCCATTCTTAATCCTTGTAAATAAGCCTCCTTTAATCTGGAACGGTCGGGACAAAGGGTGTCCTTTGCATGTTGGATTTTTATTATCTTCTTTTGTGTTTGGTCATTTTGTAAGTTAAACCACCAAACCTATCTGTAAGCAGTGGGAGAAACAGAATGCCTGACATAGTAGTCGTCGTTCCAACTCTTACTGGTTCAAGGGACGTACCCAAACACACCACGAACTCCAATGCAAAATTAAACAGTGGCCTACAGGATTACCTGCCTATTTCAACACCTCGATGTTCTTAAAGGCGAGAATTTCGGTCCTAATATAAAAGTCTCAAGATACAACCCAATCCGCTGGCCTACCCCCCCATCCACCAAAATGATCAACTCATTCATTTCCCACCTTCGTGAGTTGCCATGGATGCACTAGATATAATCTCTTGGAATATTTTTGGCCTCAAGCGGAACGTTCCTCCCCCAAAACTTGTTCTGCAAAAACTTCAAAGGCATCATTGCATTACAAGAAACCCTGCTCTGGCCTGACCTTGCCATCTGCGATTCAGCGCATGAAGACTTCAGAGCTTTCTCGACCTCATCGATGCAAGTGAATGTGTTGACCTATAGGAGTGATAGGTGCTGGGAGGCTTCAAGTGACAGTAGGGGACTCTAAGATCCTAATAGTGTATTTATATGCCCTGGGAAAAGAACAATAATTTTGATCAGTACTGCATGATCCTAGGTAAGTTACACAGCATCATTCACGATTCTACTGCTGATCATATTTGTATAATTGGGGACCTTATTTCTCACCCCAGAAAACAATTTTATAACGAACTTACTCGTTTCTGTCAAAATCACTCACTCCGAATTAGCGATGTAATGCTCCTCCCTCCCTCCTCCCATACCTATGTACAAAACAGAACGGACACAATTACAACCTCCTGCCTGGACCACTTCATCTCGTCCCCTCAACTTCATGATTCTATTGTGACCTGCAACATTCGCTACGATCTTGCAATGTGCTGTGATCATATCCCCTTACAGGTGTCATTCAGTACCCCATCCCTCCCTACCGTGAACCCCCTAACTGATCACCTACCTGCTGTTAACTGGGATTGCAAAAACAAACAGAAAAATAGATCCTTTAGGTGTTTTGCTAGCTGGTCTGTTCAATGCGTGCATAATTCACCAGTTTCTCCCAGACTCCTTACTCTTAGTTCACTTAGCCACCGTGTGAAAAACAAGCTAAAGTGCAGCTGACCCTGGCAATTATCTCCCGATTGCAATTACTACAATTGCGTCGAAGATGCTTCTTCTAGCGAGACTTCTCCCCTTTCTGCACACTACTGACAACCAGTTCGGCTTTAAAGCAAACCACTCAACCGACACCGTCATCTACGTCCTGAAAGAATTGCTGAACCTATCATCAGCCTGTCCTGTTTTCCTATGTTTTGTAGATGTGAGAAAAGCATTTGACAGAGTAAACTACCTGAAGCTCTTCCTGAAGCTGCATAAACGAGGCACACCTCTATATCTGATTGGCATTTTATGTTGTTGGTTCTCTACACAGTAATTCTGTGCCAATTTGGGTAACGTATTGTCGTACACCTTTGGCTCCTAAACAGGCTCCGGCAAGGGGGCATTCTCTCTCTATACTTGTTTAACACGTACACAGATGCCCTGAATATCAAACTGAACTCACTCCCAATCGGATGCACTATCAATGAAACAACAGCAAACAACTTATGTTACACTGACGATATGGTTCTGATTTCCCCATCAGTGCAAGGTCTCCAGTGACTCATCGACACCGCCAATATGCAGAAGGGTGATATCCTTTACAGAAACCAAGACCCAGTGATGTCGCTGCTCTTGAGATCGCTTAAGCATATTGCAGAACCATTAAGTTTCCTTGGAAATCATCGTCTGGAATTCGTGCATGAATTTCCGTATTTGGGCCACATTATCACGGACGACCTAAAAGATCGGCAGACGGAACAGAGGCGTCATAAACTGTGCAACTGTAACATGATTGCAAAGGAATTTACCTTCTGTCACCGAGAGACAAAACTGCTGCTCTTCCGCTCGTACTGCTACAGTATATATACGGGTGTTCCCTTTGGGTGAACTATACCCGAGGAGACCGTTGAGACATGTCACTGTTGTTCACAGTAACATTCTGAGACGCCTCTGACGCTCTCCTTTATCACTCAGCCGCATGAATGTTCATAGAAAACCGCCTGGATAATTTGAAAATGTTGTGAGGCGAACAACGTCAGTCTGATCACCCGACTGAGAAACGGTAGCAAATCAGCAGACAAAGCATCCTGAGCAGTGAGGCAAGAAGATCTAAGTAATGGGAAAAGATGGGACCGTAAGGCGTCTGTTCTTAAATGACTTATTCTCTATTTTTGCAATTATGAAGTGTCATCTCCAAAATCTGTCATCATCATCATCATCATCATCATCATCACTATTATTATTATTATTATTATTATTATTATTATTATTATTATTATTATTATTATTATATTATATTTCTACGTTTCTTGTTATTATTGGTGCTTTTACTTTTTCATTATTGCTATGATTAATATCACTGTAGAGTTTTACAATTTTCGTATTCGTATTATTTAGCCTTCTGGACGACTTCTGTAACCTCCTAAGGTCCCCAGCGGAAAAATTAATCGTCTGCAGTCTATACTTTTTATTATTATTATCATTTCTAATTTTTCCCTATTATTCTCCATATAATTACTGTCATTACCGTTATTATGTGTGAATACTGCCGATAATTATTTTTATCATGTTAACTTATGTACCTAGATTGTGTATTGTATTTTATATTCTATGCATATGGCCATGAGCTGAAATAAAGAGTATTATTATTATTATTATTATTATTATTATTATTATTATTGTGTGTGTGTGTATTATTAAAACAAAAAGCTAATGAGAATTTCCATTGTTTATTATTCTGTATCAGTATGCCAGCGTTCCCAGAACGTTAGCATAATGAAGTAAAGTGCAGGAACTGTGATTTTGTAGTGGAGAATATCCCCAGCCTGCATTGCAGTATAAACCCTTTGAATAATGAATTCATGATTTACGAATGAGATTCTTTGCGTCCACGCGAAAGAATGGCATATTAAAATGTATTCCTTTGCTACGGTCACATAAGTTTCCAAGAAATGCCAGTGATTTATGAAATCTGTCAGAAAAACTCGTGGATGACTGGCGTAAGATTAGTGGGACCCATTACGTATATTAACTCCGCTGTTTGATATACTTCTTCGCTGGGCTTCATTCAGAACTCAAGAAGAAGTTGTGGTTTATTATATTTTAAAATTCATATTCTCAACGTCATTCTGCGCTCGAGTTTGTCAATTATTCTGCTTTATTTCAGTATTACCGAAAGCTTTAACTTTACCCAACAATTGGATTATGTTCTTTTGATGATTATTATTATAATAATTGCTAGGTGTATTCTCTCTACGTTATTCCTGGTTCGATTTTGCTCAGTTGTATTTTGCATTTTAATATTACTAAGATTTTAACTTAACCCTGTATTTAATTATGATCTCCTGATTATTTTCCTCTTTTCTGGACAGTATTCATATAGGTAATCCTTATGTTTTGTCGTTGTTGCTGTTAAATAAAGATGGTTTACTTGAAAATATCGTTATTTAGGCAACGCGTCTCTCATGTCACGATGTCCTATTCTTTTATAAAAAGAAAATATGTTTTTAACCACATGGTTTGTTTTCAAATTACCTAACCATTGTTAGGCAGAATATTACTTTATTTATATGAATAATGAACATCTTACAAAATCTATCGGGAAAAGGAAATTCGGAACGTACATTTTGAAAAAATCACCAACTCACTAACAGCAAAACTTTCAGCCAATATTGTAAATGCGTTCACGCAAAATGGATTTTTCTTAAAGCGTCAGTTTACGACCTTTTGGTGATGTTACCAAGATTGAGACTTTACTCGGGCTGTAATCATTCCTGCTTTTCGTGAATGAAACGTGTTCCGAATTTTCAGTTTTATTAACAATTATTATAAAGTTCCTCAAGAATACATAAAATACACTGTTAAAAGAAATTTCTGCCTTCAGAAAAACTGGATTGATTTTTTTCATTTTTTGATTGATACTTATTTGTTGTACCACAAACGCCACGGAAATGCCATAGCTGAAAGACTTCGTTCATTTGACGTTGAAGATAACGAACTTGCAATCATCAATTTCTACTGCTTTTAAGTTAATCATTTCACTTTTTCTTTTATTATTGCTCACATGTTAAATAAGACTTTATAGAAATAATTAACACCATGTTTGATTAATGTTTGTAATTACTCAAAGACAAGGTATTATTTTCCTTATATATCTTTTATTTTATATTTTATTATTTTCTTTCATGATTTAATTTATTCCTTCACAAATCAGCACGTCTTCAGGGCCATTCGCCTTTCTTTTCGTTTTTTAAATCTTCAGCTGAAAACCCTCATGGACAGAGTCAACAGACCATATACCCAAGAGGGCTCCAAAAGGAAATAAGTCTGCAGAGAGAGACAAGTTATAGGAAAAGGTGACAAATAAATAATAATGAGGGAATAGACAATAGAAACCAATTCTCCTGAAATCAGGAGACGTCAGCAGAGAGCAAGAATGAATTTGGTCCTCGGTTAAACGGTTGCAGATCAGAAGACTCCACCTCTGAGTTGACTCAGCCCCAGATTGAATTATTCGCAACGCTACGTTTCACAAATTCCCCACGTCTCGCTTTCCTTATGCATTATGCATTACCATATGCATGCGATTTCATTATGGATGCTTTCATCTCCACGTTTCTGTGCGTGGAAATTTATTCATACAAGGATTCATGTCTCCCCGTGCAAGATATTATAGGGCTATCAACACGTAATGCTGCCGTGAATGACTTGTGATCCCTCTCTCTCTCTCTCTCTCTCTCTCTCTCTCTCTCTCTCTCTCTCTCTCGTTTGTAGCGGGATATTGAGCCCATCCCAAATTAAATTCATATAATAATAATAATAATAATAATAATAATAATAATAATAATAATAATAATAATAATATAACGGTTGGGATAACACCCATAGATGCTTTCCGTGATTGGGAATCGCTAGAGAAAACATAGTTAACCAAACTCAACACGGCAAGCAATGCTACCTCCATCCCAAAGTATAGCGTTAAGGAAGCACGTCACTTATTGAGCAAATAAAAAAAGGATTTTCATACACTTTTATTCCACCAAAGTCTGCTTTTTGCTCTCTCTCTCTCTCTCTCTCTCTCTCTCTCTCTCTCTCTCTCTCTCTCTCTCTCTCTCTCTATATATATATATATATATATATATATATATATAACTATATATATATATATATATGCTATATATAAAACATGGTTTCAGTTATATTAGCGACAGTTTAATATCATGTACTTGCCCTTTTGAGAAAAAACAGGAATTAAGAGTTTTTTTTTATTAGGTACAGAGAGATAACTATGGTATGAATGCATCATTACAATAATACTGGTTTTTCATTTTATCGCTTATTGATTTATCTCATATGAGAGTTTCTTGGTGCATTTCACAGCAGAGTAAAATATTTTCTGATTAGAATCATTTGCAGATTCTCTTGCAAATATTTACGAAAAATATCTAAAAACTCCGTAAAAAATAAACTTCAGTGTTTTCGGGGATATCGAAACTAATTAAGTCTAATGTATTGCCTCCCCTTTCTATGTTAATTAAATTTCATGTCATCACTCCAAAAAGTATGAAATATTATGGCTATAATATTTCAGGAAACGCGTAATTCCGGGTGAATGTATTATTCATAGATTCTATGGGAACATTCAGAAGTGTTACGCCTGAGTAAGAGAGAAAGTTCATAAATGACTATCTGCTCGGGGGAAGAAAGAAACTGCATTCATCTTCATTTTGTTTCGTAACAGTTTTGAACAAGTATTCGGTAACAAATTCTAAATTCACATTCTCTGAATGTGGGCGCAGAATGTGCATGAAATGGAACTGAGTGAATAATGAAGGAAGCGAAACTTGCATTGTTTGAAAGCTAAAGGAATAATGATTCGGAAGGACGTGGATCTTCAGGAAACAGAGAAGAGCCTAAAAGAAACACGCGGGATATTCTCACTAAATAAAGGGAAATAAGATTCTCAAAGTAAATATGTGAAAAAACAGAAAGCACAGAGAGTCGGAGACAAAGGCTGTAATTAAGATATTAAGATAGAATGTGTTGTCAAAGATAGCTTTACCATGAGAATAACTGTAAGTGAATGCTGCTTTTATGTAACTGGGATAAGCGAAAGATCAGCAATACCTAGCAGCTTATAGCTTGTAGGAGAGAGAGAGAGAGAGAGAGAGAGAGAGAGAGAGAGAGAGAGAGGAGAGGGGGAGAACTGGTTTCAATTATGGAAAACTGTTCCTTTCTCTGTGTATTATTTAGTTGAGTTAAATATCTACAACTGATAGTATTGAAGCTAATCACGATTTGTGGACACTTATCTGTCAAAAGGATATTGGCTAAGGAGATTATGCCGTCAGTAAAAAAAAAAAAAAAACAGACACACACGCACACAGTAACTATGCTTCTTATCTATAGCAACCTGCTTCGTATGCTGTAGTATACTTTGCACAATCATTTCTACTTTCTTCATCCAGACAACACTTCTCACATTCCTAACATGAATAGTGAAAGTTCGTATCTGCACATGAGCATTAAACTATGAATCTCTTGAGCAGCATCGAGCTTAACTTTCTCCATCACGAACTTTTTCCCCTCTCTACCAAATGCAGCTCTCTACTGATGATGCTTTCTCTTATCTTTGATAAATCTTGTACCATAATTTACAACGGACATTTTTTGTACAGCTTTAGCAATTGCAGTTGTTGACTAATCAGATTATTTATAACTACACTAATGCCACTCGCAATTTCTAATTTTGCTGCTGTGTATCAGAACACTTAACTAAACCATGTCTTCGTTATCGTACACTGTTGGTAACATGAATCCAGTGGCACCTGTCTTCAGTATTGTTCTTCTCTCGTTACTTATTGATCCCATTTCAAACTAAGGTTATAAGAATATCTTCCTCTGAGATTAAACACACAGAAGAAGGCACAGCAGGAGGCGCAGACATAGAGTGGCATTATTTGTCTAAAACAGAACGGTGACGGTCACGTGACTAAAGACTTGCAGCCAACAAATAATTTGTGACCACAACTGGCTGTTTGACCCTTTGGTAGCTACACTCTTTGAACAAGAGCATAAGACAAGAGAGGAAATAGTATGTAAATTCGTAATTTTCCTTTATCGATTAACTTTCTTGACCCTCATTATTCTGATGTAAAATAATCGCATATATCGTTAGCCAGAAAGAAAAAAGATCGTTAGAAATATATGCATATTTATATATATATATATATATATATATATATATATATATATATATATATATATATATATATATATATATATATATATATAGTCAATGTGTACTCATGCATAAGTGTGTGTATATATATATATATTATATATACATACACACACACACACATATATATATATATATATATATATATATATATATATATATATATATATATATAATATATATATATATATATATATATATATATATATATATATATATATATATATTATATATAATAATATATATATATATATATATATATATATATATATATATATATATATATATATACTGTATATATGTATATGTACTTGCATACCTTTATCCCAGTTTTCTCTCCTTATGGATTCTGTTTGGCTTAACGCTCAAGAAAGAGGAGTATTAAAGTGTACTGGCTTTACACATGCCTCAACTAACATTGTTAAAGGTGAAATCAACAACATGATGATGTCACAAATTTATATATTTCCTGGAACTGTATCATTGGGAGATAAATGAAAGTATTACACAGGATAACTCTCTCCAATTCAGTTACATCGTCTTCCATCACTTTCTCTTATATACGAAGCGTTTCATAAGCTCCGATCTCTGAGAGTACTTTCTTAGGACAAAGGGATTTCTCTAATCACCGCCTAGCTCTTCGTTGGGTGAGTCGGTAGAGTTGTGGCCTAGCACTCGCTAGGCCCGAGTTCGACTCTCCGGACGGCTAATGAAGAGTTGGTTCTTAGCCACGTTAAAGAAGTCTAATCCTTCGGCCCAGCCCTAGGAGAGCTGTTAATCCAGCTCAGTGGTCTGTAAAACCAAGGTATACTTAAATCTAATCACCGCCTTAAATTTACTGTTTAAGGCTGAAAACGAAATAAGTGAGAGGAATTTCTAATTAGTCTAGTAATTCGAGTTAGCATATCAGACTCTACATACTAAAATTGTAAAATCAGATTCATCTAGAATGATGTTATTTAAAGATAATTTTGTTACTTTTGACTACTGATACATGTATACCTCCTATAAGCACGCATAACTTTACATCGTGTGTGTATACATTATATGTATATAATAACAACATATGTATATACAGTATATATATATATATATATATATATATATATATATATATATATATATATATATATATATATATATATATATATATATAAATCATCAACACACAATCATGTGTGGAACAGAAATAAATTTCTGACTCACGTTCGGGATCGAACCCAGGTCTCTCAGGTGGAAAGCAAGGGCGTTATCCACTGGGCCATACAAGTCTAAAAGAAGTTGGAACCTGAGAGCAACTGCACCCAAGGAATTACCTGGGCAAGCTAACTGCTTGCATACCAGCGAATTTTCCCCAACTTCCCGACTCAGCAATGACCCAATAGACAACATTTCATTCGAATTATCCCTTCTGAGTGAATAAGATAGAAATCATCAACACACAATCACGTGTGGAACAGAAATAAATTTCTGACTCACGTTGGGATCGAACCCAGGTCTCTCGGGTGGAAAGCAAGGCGTTTATCCGCAGACACAGATCTAAAGGGAGTTGGAGACCTGAGCAGCTGCACGAGAATTACCTGGGCAAGCTAACTGCTTGCATACCAGCGGATTTTCCTTGACCAGCGGCGACCAATGAACAGCATTTCATTAATTCTCCCTTCTAGTGAATAAGATAGAAATCATCCAACACAGTGCGTGTGGAACAGAAATAAATTTTTTGGACTCACGTTGGGATCGAACCCAGGTCTCTCAGGTGGAAAGCAGGGCATTATCCATGGGCCATACAAGTCTAAAAAGTTGAAACCTGAGAGCAACTGCGCAGGAATTACCTGGGCAAGCTAACTGCTTGCATACCGGCAGGTTTTCTACTTCGACTCATGTGTTAATAGACAACATTTCATTCGAATTATCCCTTCTGAGTGAATAAGATAGAAATCATCAACACACAATCACGTGTGGAACAGAAATAAATTTCTGACTCACGTTGAGATCGAACCCAGGTCTCTCAGAGTGCCGAAGCAGGCGTTATCCACTGGGCCATACAAAGTCTAAAAGAAGTTGGAACCTGAGGCAACTGCACCCAAGGAATTACCTGGGCAAGCTAACTGCTTGCATATAGCGAGAGTTTTCCCCAACTTCCGATAATAATGACCCAATAGACAGCATTTAATTCGAATTGTATCCTTCTGAGTGAATAAGATGAATGTCAACACACAATCACGTGTGGAACAGAAATAAATTTCTGACTCAACGTGGGATTGAACCAGGTCTCTCGGGTGGAAAGCAGGCGCTATCACTAGGCCATACAAGTCTCTAAAGTTGGAACCTGAGAGCAACTGCACCAGGGGTGGATGGCCAAAGGACGTTTTGTAGCTTTCTGATTGTATATGAATCCGCGATTGATGTGATAAATAGTCATAATGTAGCTACGATGCAACAAAGCGCCTCTACCACGGTCAACATGGCAGAGGTGGGTGGATATCGATCTCCAAATGCAAAACACCTGAGTTCGATGGGTGAGTTGATGGGAGGTATTCACTTATACCTCTTGTGACCGACTGCGTTAGATGCGTCCTGTAGTCCTGAGTCCGCAAATCCGTCGCTGGTTGTTTACGGGACGTGTTGGACTTATTATCAACTAAAAAATTCCCCCTTGATAACATATATGAAAATATATTATTTCCGAGGTAGATGAATTGGATATTAAAGGACGTTTAGTAACTTTCTGATTGTATATGAATCACAGTGATGTGATAAATAGTCATATATATATATATATATATATATATATATATATATATATATATATATATATATATATTATTATAAATTAGCAGAATTCATAGCAAATTGCCTCCCCCTCCTTTGTTGTGGTTGGTTGTTGTTGTGTTTCATTTACTGCCAGCCGGCCCCGATCGATGAACCACCTGTCTATCGACTTAAAACAAGGGAGTTTAAAAAAAAAAAAAGATTAAAGCTCCCATTTTTGATAAAGATCTTTCCTTCGAGGCAAAAGTAATCTGGCTTGGGCGTTTCTCCTACAGGCCAAAACCTCCCCTGCGGGCAGCAGGTGCAATGAGTCAAAGCATCTGTGTTGGGCGCACCCCCCTGCCCCAAAGGAGGGGATAAAAGCAAAAGCCCACGAGGTCCTCGACACACGCGGGCTGGAAGATATGGAGTGAACTTGTGAGCGATACAACACCTGGCCCCATCGATGCCCTTGCATCTAACGTGGCCTTTTCAAAGTATACTTTTCCTCGTGCCCATGACAGTATTCTCGAGCCCCTGCATTGCTTGGGTTGGTCCATAGCACACCTTTGGAAGCCCTTGCATCTCCACCACGTGGAAGAAACTGCGTCCTCGGAAATCGCAAGTCATCCACGGACCCGCCTTCTACACGCCCTCGGAAAATCTGCTAAGGTAAAGTGCCTGGAAAGGCCCCATTTCAGTCACGCTTTTGTCTCGTAATATTTTCTTAAGGAGAAAGCCAGAAATCTCCCTTGTCTAATGTCCGTGCGCCTCTTGCATCGGCAGTATAAATTCTTTATTACTCCTTTGGCACCCTCAGTGCAGCTTCGAATTCATTATTCTTTTGTCTATTTTCATTACTGGCGTATAATGTGCATATCTCTCATTTCAGAGGGATCCTATTTAAATGGAAACTAGGACGTGTCTGGAACCCCATTTCATTCAATCCGTAGAATCTCTCCTTCAGGATAGTAATCTACTTGAGTTCCTCTTTCCCGTACTGATATCATTTATGTAAATACACTCCTTTAAATTTGCCCACGTGTTTTACGTAATATTTCCCTCAGTAACAAGAACCCCTAAGCTCATATAAATTCTCCTTTGTTTTCCTCTTTTTCGTTCCCGTACCACGAAGTCAGAATCACAAGGCTAAACTACCTTAAATTGTTGCTACCTGTCTCACAGAGCATATTTCAAACTAAAACCACGGAAAAACGTAAAAATGGCGACCTGGCCATAGATCTCATTTTGCAGTTGCAGTTCCCCTAGTGTTGCTGTTGCATTTGCAACTTGCCAGATCAGCTATTAGCAAAGCCTTCTCAAGCTGGATCACGAGACAATTCCCAGACCTTTTGTGTAAAACCAGCACACAGATCCAGAAAATTCCACGTAAGTAATGTGTTAATCTTAGCAAAACCTTTTTTACAATCGTGACTGTTCCTGGGAATTAGAAATAGGACGCATGTAATCACTGAGAAGAAAAGAACCGCCGTATTAGATTAGTTAATGCATGCCTTTCAGGATAGGTAGTTAGGAAATAACCAGTGCTAACCATCCTTTGCTTCGAGGAATAGTGCGAAATTCCTCTGTGTTGTTAAAATCTTTGCCATATCTTTTGCTTGAGGAATAGTCACGAAAGAAATTCCTCTGTGATAAATTTTACTTCGCATTTGGTGCTTGAACTGCTATTTAAAGTAGCGAATAAAATTCCGATGGGACCGGCAAATCAGCTTGCATTGCTGAAATTCTCTCAGTGTAGTTAGAATTCAGGTTAGGTGTTAGGAAAGCGAAATTCATCCCTTATAGGGAAAATTACTAGGCCGTTGTACTGTTATCCTCTCAGGCGACTGGGAAATTCTCCGGAATCCCAAGGCGGTATTATTATATAAACACTCTGGAGTTCATTCACCCAGAATCTAAAAATACCTCCGGTGTTGGCCAAACGACCTGCACCCCCACCCCGCCCATGCCCGCGTGTGTAGCATTTTTTTTTCTCCCCCATTCATTTCCCAGCAAACATTTTTCTTTGGGTTTCCCGTTAGTAATTTCTAAGTCCTAAGGGGCGAATCGTAATTCAAGTCTAAGTGACTCCTAAAATTCTACGTCAAATGCATTGGCGAGAAATTTCTCCAAATTCCAGTCCTTAGGGCTCTAAAATTCTACATCACTGCGTGGCGAGAATTTCTCCAAATTCCAGTCCTCAGAGACTCCTAAGAATTCGTCTTGCGTGAATTTCTCCAAATTCCGTCCTCAGAGACTCCTAAAATTCCTCATTAAATGCGTGGCGAGAATTTCTCCAAATTCCAGTCCTTAGAACTTCTAAAATTCTCGTCAAGCACGTGGCGGGAATTTCTCCAAATTCCAGTCTCAGAGACTTCACAAAATTCTACGTCGCGCGTGGCGAAATTTCTCCAAATTCCAGTCCTCAGAGACTCCTAAAATTCGTCGCGCGTGGCGGAATTCCTCCAAACCCCAGTCCTCAGGGACTCATGCAAAAATTCTCGTCACTTGCGTGGCGAAATTTCTCATTCCTCACGAGAACCCAAAATTAAGTCCTTTTGAGACATTATATGAGTGTAGTTCACATCTAAGCCCTTGCGGGACCCCAGTCATTCTAGTCGTTAGAACAACTCCTTAACTTCACGCTACAGCCGGCCAAGTCGAGCGTGACAAAATCCAACTACGTCTTTCCGAGGTACTCATTAGACTTAGTTAGCCAAGAACAACCACGTCTTTCAAGACATATCAGAATTTTAACAAGTCTCCTCCAGACTTACTAATCACCTGTCGTATTCAGACAGATCCATTCGCCTGCAGTCTGAACAATTGAGTGTTTCAGATTCCTGCAATTGAGTCTTTTCAGACAACCTGAGTCTTCTCAGACATATCATATAACCATTATTTCAAAATGGCTAATACCAGAGCCCAACAAAACGAGGATTTCAAATTCTACATGTCCGCTGGGAAGGACAGCCCAGGACTGCTCGAGACAAGATCTGAGAGCATGGGTTCAAGAAACAGTGGGCGATGCCAAGGCGGAGAGAGCAAGAACGTGAAGAGAGGGAGAGAACGTGAAGAGAGGGAGGCAGATAGCTCAAAACAGGAGAAGGATAAAGAACGTGCAGAGAGAGAGAGAGACAGGTGCCCAGGACTGTGAGAGGAGAAGCAGATGGCTCAAAGAGCAGGAGAAGGAAAAAGAACGTGCAGAGGAGAGGAACGTGAGGAGAGAGAGAGAACGCGCCGCAGGCTCAGGTGCTAGAACGACAGCACGCCACCCCACGCCCCTGCAGCGGGGAATGAGTGCCACTAGCCAAACTCACTCGTTCATGCCAAAATGGACCCAGAGTCCGAACCAGTATGGCTTGAAAGGGGCGAGCGAGTCCTGGGTGCTGCGATCTCCCCAGCGGAACTCTCTGTTCTCACCTAAATTCCTGGGCGGAAAGGCCTCGTTGCCTACTACGCCCTTCCGCGGGCTGATCGGAAACTGGGGAAGCGATGCGCCAAGCGATTCTGGCGTGCGAGATTACTGATGAGGCGTTGGAAAACGGCCAGAAAGCAGGCCAGACTTGGTCGATTAGGCGTATCATTCGGGCGGCGTTGACAAAATGGCTGTTCGAAGAGCCACTAACACGCCGGTACTCGGCGGTTTAAGTCGAAGCATTTCCTGCGCTCAGCCCGTCCTGCCCTCGCCACCCTTATAGTGGAAAAAGCCCCAGCAACACTCACGAGTGTTGCGAATATGCTGAATATGTGGGAAACTCACCACCCTCAAAAGAAGAAGGATCCATGGCGGAAAATAAATCCACGTCCTCTCAGGTTCAAATTCCCACAAAAATGGGAACCGGGCAAGCCCTAACTTGCCATTATTGCAAGCAGGGCATTCACTCCGAACAGTGCCGGAACAAAACCGGCTCCTCTCTCCCGGAAAACCGACAAAATAACTCGCCTCGCCCTCCACAGGGCAGCGTGAAGAACTTTAGCCAGACCTTTGCAGTGCAAGGTCTATGGCCATTCTCGCATGGGCAAAATGCTTACGTAATAATAAATCAACTTCTCCCACCGTCGCCTTGGCCGTCACAGATCACAGTCATTAGGCCCTCCCGCCGGAAGGGCCTGTCACGTGGCCCCTCCACGAGGGTAGCGAGCAGCGGCCCGAGTCACTGCTGGAACTCAGGCGCTCGTCTCCCTCATCCGAGAAGGAACGAGAGTTCCCTGCGGGCTATAGATCAATAGGCGGCTTCGTCCGCGATCGAGGAATAAATGAATTTCAAAATGATACTCCCTTTACGGTCCAATTGAAGTCACAAGACCTCGCAATCAAAATTGCAATCTTGCGGTAGCAAGCCATCTCCCGGAGAGCTATGACGTCATCTGGGACAGGGCTTGATCCCTGCGAGAAATCCACGACAATCTAGGGTCCCACATTCCCAGTCATTCCGTGACGCGAAGTAATCCTCCCTTCTCCTCAGCCAAGACTGGCGCCTGGAGTACAGAAGGACGTGCAGTCCCACAGTGCCACCTGAGTACGTGTACGGTGGCCCCCTCGATCGGTTCGATCCTTCAAGTGCCGGCCCTGCTCAATTGCCAGTGCCAGAACTGGCAATCGAATCTCCCTTCCGGAGATGCAAATTCCTGCGGTGCCATGCGAGCAGGGCCAGAAACGCTCGTCCGTCCTGACCGACGGGCCCAGGAAACCTCTGATGGCGCCTGACTCTGCCTAGTGCCAGCGTAGGCGTCGCCCGATCTCCATTCGCGGGTCAACTCAGGACCCCTCTCTTCCCCGGCCTGGCACACTTCACCGGCGTCGGTCAGAGAAGAGCGGTTCCTCCCGACCACGCGGGCGCTCACCTGCAGGTGCGGCCTACGCCCAGCCCGTGCCTGAGCTGGGTCATCGTCGATACCCTGCGGCGCTCACGCCACCCCCGACCGCCTCCTCTGCCTCAGTCCGTCGCCCGGCCTTGGTTGCGATCAGGATTCTGCCATATCTCGCTTGGCGATGAACTACAAGAGCATGACGGATCATGGTAGAACCGCCGCGGAACACTCCTGCGTCAGCTGTCGCATCAGCAGGCCAGGTGGTACTCCGTGCCGCCCTCACGATGTGAGCCCTCCGCTTCCCGGCGAGGACGACTGTCCCATTAAGAAAGGCTCGAGAAATTACCACGGCGTGGGACATTCCAGGTAATTTACAAAGAGCTCTAGAGCTCCCATGGCACCTGTGCCACCATTTCATCTTTCGAAGGTCTTGGCACCCCTAATCCAGAAGGGGATGTTAGGCCCTCCTCTATCTTCCTCCGTTCCTCAGGAACTTCTATCTCTTATCACCTTCTATTTAATCTTCCTTAAATTATCCCACAAGAGGCAATTAAATACGGGATACCATTCCCCACACAATGTACAAGTCATTAAGAATAACAGGTGAGAAGTGGCACGCCCTTGCGCTATACCTTGGCACGGGCGTGCGTGTCAGCCCCCTCCTGAAGAATTAACATGGGTGCACTTTCTACTCCTGGGACTGAAGTGATAGTCGAATGCCGTAATTTATAGGCGAAGGAAAATAAATTCCCGCCCAACATAATAAAACCCTCACTCTTTTTCCCTTAGTTCTTCTGCCAATATCATTTACTTTCTTTTAGTCATTTATTTATCTTTAATTTTAATGAATCGCGAGTCATAAACTCTTGCCTTGTGGTTGTGCCTTTGTAAGCTCTGAGGATGTCCGCCTTTCATATGCGGTCAAGTTTCATTCGTAACGTCTTGGTAATTTTCCTTTTGTTATTATTATCCCTTGCTACCCCTTCCATTTCCTTCAAGATCTCTCTGTTTGTCCTACCCCACATCTTTTTGTCTGCTCGCCCGTCATAACATTGAGTAGGCAGTGGACGCATAAAATTAGCGTAGTTTAAGGTTAGCGAATTAAAACCTCATGAATACTCTGTACCTCACATTTGTCAAAATCCGTGTAGGGCCGGCTAAGCAAGAAATCGTTAAGCGAAGATATATTATCAATGCGAATATGTATAGCCATTACAGTATCAGCGTAAAGGGGATGTCATTTACAAAAATAAACGCTGTTTTCATTTACACAGCCTCTTCAAGGCAGATTGTACTAACCGCATGCATTTTTATCTAAAATTAATAACGCGTGTATTTTAATTCCTTTCTTTCATTTGTATAGCCTCCTTATACTTAGTCTATAATTCACAATTGTTCCGAGTCACATTATAAAGTTACCAGTAGGTAACCAAATCTAAAGTAATTATTCTTTGCAAGTGTTTAAATCACTTTTGCGTTCTGTTAACGAAAAATTGTCCCAATGTGTTATTAAAAGTAACCAACCATAGGAGTAAAGTTCATTGCAAGGCAGAATGTAGAGAAGTAACGTAAGCATTTGCGCTCATTCTTGAATATCGATGTACACACGGAGGTATGTACATCATCTTGTAATTATTATGATTAGCAAGAATTCGCTAGCAAATTGCCTCCCCCCCCCTCCTTTGTTGTGGTTGGTTGTTCATTTACTGCCAGCCGGCCGATCGATAGACCACCTGTCTATCGACTTAAAAACAAGGGTTTAAAGATTAAAGCGCTCCATTTTTTGATAAAGATCTTTCCTTGGTAAAAATGAATCACAAGCTGGGCGTTTCTCCTACAGGCCAAAACCTCCCCTGCGGGCAGCAGGGTGCAATGAATCAAAGCATCTGTGTTGGGCGCACCCCTGCCCCCAAAGGAGGATAAAAAGCAAAAAGCCCACGGTCTCGACACACCTGCTGGGCTGGAAGATATGGAGTGAACTTGTGAGAAGGCGTCCACAACACCTGGCCCCATCGATGCCCTTGCATCTAACCCGTGCGGCCCTTTCCAAAATCTCTTTTCCTCGTGCCCTTCGACCGTATCCTCGGCCCACACGCCATTGCTTGGAGTTTGAGTCCCCCATCGCTGCCCCTTTACGGAAGCCTTGCATCTCACCACGTGGAAGAAGCTTCGTCCTCGGAAATGTAAGTCATCCACGGACGCCTTCTGCATCTCCCGGAAAATCTGCTAAGGTAAAGTGCCCTGGAAGAGCCCCATTTCAGTCACGCTTTTGTCTCAATATTTTCTTAGGAGAAAGCCCAGAAATCTCCCTTGTCTAATGTCCGTGCGCCTCTTGCATCGGCGAGTATAAATTCTTTATTACTCCTTTGGCACCCTCAGTGCAGCTTCGAATTCATTATTCTTTTGTCTATTTTCATTACTGGCGTATAATGTGCATATCTCTCGACACAGAGGGATCCTATTTCGTGGAGCTTCTCCGGACCGTGTCTGGAACCCCCATTTTCATTCAATCGTAGGAATCTCCTTCCCAGGATAGTAATCTACTTGAGTTCCTCTTTCCCGTACTGATATCATTTATGTAAATACACTCTTTAAGTTTGCCCACGTGTTTCACATGTATTTCCCTCCAGTAACAAGAGCCTAAGCTCATATGAAATTCTCCTTTGTTTTCCCTCTTTTTACGTTTTCCCGTACCCACGAAGTCAGAATCACAAAGGCTAAACTACCTTAAATTGTTGCTACACAATACTCTGAAATATAACAGAAACTAAAACCACGGAAAAACTGTAAAAATATATATATATATATATATATAATATATATATATATATATATATATATATATATATATATATATATTATATATATATATATATATATATATAAATGTATATATATATATCTGCATATATATATATAATAATAATATATATATATATATAAAATATATATATATATATATATATATATATATATATATATATATATATATATATATATATATATATTAAATGTATATGCTCCATATCATACCATGGTGTGCATGCGTATATGGGAGTAACATAAAAGGCGTAACATATACATCCCATTATTAAGAGAGAGAGAGAGAGAGAGAGAGAGAGAGAGAGAGATAATAAATGGTCGATAAACCCTTTCATTTATTTTTCACTTTTTATTTCTTTAACTCTATCCAACCCATTTTCAGCTATTTTGTATTCTGTTTTTTTGTAATAGAATATCATTAAATTAATTTGGCAGGGTTACCCTTACAGCAACACTTTGACCTCAACTTCTTTAATTTGAACTGCCATCTTATTTAACTTTGCTTAACAGTAAAGTGATCAGATATACCTCCAATTCTGTAACACACATTTGTAAATATACTTATTGTTTATACACCACAAGGGAAAAATGGGACTGAAAATATAACCATATCATCCTCTTGAAGTACATACTGCATAAACCACTGAGGTAAGAAAGATATTTTCCAAGTATTTATTAAATAGCATAAGCGAAAACCTAGACATAAAAGGAGATTAGTTATGGGTTGCATTGCGAAATTAGAAAAAGGTTTGGAAATATCTTCCTCACTGAATAAACATCCTTCGGATACGCGCTGTGTGTTCTCCATTCTGTAATCCTCAGAATAATTGTATAACAATAAATGATATCAAGAGTTAGCAAATGATTTTTTCATTATCAACAACGATGGACACGGGATGAAAGAATAAGTAAGAAAACAAAAACCACGCGAAAAAATCTTGACAATAACAGTTGCAAGAAAAAAGGGAGAGAGAGAGAGAGAGAGAGAGAAGAGAGAGAGAGAGAGAAGAAGAGGGATGAAGGACACGACAGAATGCGATCGAATTACACCTAGGTCGGAAAATTATTCGGTTCCTCCTTAACCAAACGGTGAAAACTTTAAACTGAGTTGAAAGGCTTACAGAATTCTCTCACTTTCTCTCTCACTTCACGATTGGTCTAACCTTTAAATTTCTCTTAAGTTCTATAGGAATGAAATGAAAGGAGATTCAAGCCTTTTATGAATCTGCAAAGGCGTTAGGACACTGCCTAACCACAGAAAGTTCATTTATAGAGCAAAATCTTTTTCCCAAATCCAGTAGCAGATATTTGCCACTGAAAGGAGGTTGTTTTGTGTGTGAACGTGTGTGTATATGTATGTGTGGAAATTGGTATTTTTAAGAATCACTTAAATGGAATTGTGTTTTGCCTTCTGTTCTACAGCTGGAGTTTGATTTGCACGTAACTCATTTTTTAGTACATCATAAAATCATTTATTTTTCAAGGGAGTTCATTGTAAGTCAAAATAAATTCGGGTAAATCTTCCGTAAGGCAAACAAAAAAAAAAAAATTGGATAAGAAGTCAAACAGATATGGAATTAATGTAATAGAGCATGTAAGGATCTCACTCAAAGAATGAAAAAATGAAGAAACTAAATATTACCAAGGATGTAAAATCTATTGCTTTTACATGAAAAACGGTACAGAGGAGACTAATAGCTATAATCCGCAAAACTTAAATATATGTTAGGATTAATTTAATTAATGTAAATGCTATAAAAACATATTATGGGTTTTTAAAACAACAATATTATTCTAAGCATATAGACCTCTGAGTGGAAATAAATAGAAAATTGCTAAATAATTTACATTTCCTAATTGGATGGGGGAGCGAGAGTCCGGGCCGGGGGATTGGCCAGCAAGGGATACCAAATTGACTTGTAAAGCTGGCATTTAGCGTATAAGGAACTGAATGCAATTACAAACAGGTCATAAATAGGTCATTCGCTCCTCTTCAAGAGGATCTGATATTTGATTGAGACTCGTTCAATCCTCCTTCTTTTTTAGTTTCTTAATTCTCCATCTCAGTCTTTCCTTAATAAGTAATAAGATAATGGTATAGACATCATTATTATACGATAGTTAACAGGAATATACCAATATCCCTACCATTAAGAAAATCAGAAACTGAAGTCTTGTTATTTATATAAATAGTTCATAATCTGAAATAATGAGGTAAATCCTATTATAATTAGATTATATATACTTAAGTGTTGTTAATGGAAGGAATAGATGCCAATTAGTGTATGACTGAAACTCTCACAGATACTCAACCCTTGAAATATTTGACATATTTTGATCCTGTATATTAATAGTTTCAGAAACAACTATTTTTCCTTCTTCGATGAAAAGAAATATTAGTGCACCTCTTTTTACTTCTTAATATAGTTTAATGAAATCATAAGTATCATATCAAAGTATTGTTGTAGTTGAAACTACAATTTATTCAATCATTAGAATAAAAATATTACCGAATTATTTAAATTTGTCAAATTACTATTGAAGGTATCAGATCTTTGCAGGTAGGATCCCCTACCGAGGTATGGGTTCCCAAAGGCAAGATGATAACACACACCTGAATGAAGGCAAGGGAAAATGGAATGGCTTGGAGGCACGGATGGCCTTTGCGCGTGGAGTTCCACTGCGCTCATTTTTAACCAAACCCTGATGTTTCGTTTTTCTTTCTAAATAATATAAACAATATTAAACAAAATTCGTAATCAGTCTCATTTTTCATTACATTAGGAAAACCGTCGTTTGACATGAAATCCTAAATAATCTCTAACATTTATTATTATTATTATTAATTTTGACGTTATATTTCTCTTGTACAAATAACCTTACGGTATTTACAGGATCACACCCGTTTCTGAAGTCGCCGTTTTATTTAAACTGCATAAATCGGGGTTCAACTTGTTTGCTTTAACTGCTCCAATAGTCAAACGTTTATGTACAAAGAGAATATCAAACGTTGTTTTATTCAAGTATTGCCTATCCCAGCTCAAGCTCGTTGGCTATTCTCTCTCTCTCTCTCTCTCTCTCTCTCTCTCTCTCTCTCTCTCTCTCTCTCTCTCTCTCTCTCTCTCATGTAATGATCTACCAGAAGAAACTGTTTCATCAATATTATCTTAAGGATTTGTACCTGTTTGATTCACATTTTTTAAATACTCTTTGTTATAGTTGGAAACATTTCAATATCCAATTAATAAGCACTTTATCAAATGAAATTTCATCACAAAAAAAGAGACTAGTATTCCTCCATACAATCATTTCAGTTGCTATCCAGTTCATATTAAATATCAAAGCATTATATATATATATATATATATATATATATATATATATATATATATATATATATATATATATATATATATAGTGTGTATATATATGCATACATATATTATGTATATATATATATATATATATATATATATATATATATATATATATATATATATA
>NC_089747.1:51185694-51243194 GCF_040412425.1 Macrobrachium rosenbergii
CAACACTGAGCTCACCATATTTTAGCAACTACTACAATAAGGTATTACTATGATAATAAAATGGACAACTCACTTGTAATCGGTATGAACTCACTAAGCCTCTTCCAGGCGCACATGCTATCCCGGCTGTCACTCGTTGACCTAACATCATAAGCCCAGTAAGGTATTGTCGACTCACGTATGGCGTTCTGGTCTCAAACGAGAGTTGATTGGACGGTTCATTTAATTGCTTGCGCTCGAACGGACTCGTGGCGCATATGTTCTGTTGCGCCCAATCTGATAACCAGCAAACATACAGCAGGTATGTCAACCGGTTTCGAGCGAATACTTTTCTGATCCTGTGATCGCTGTAGCTCTCTTGTGATTTGCGAATTTCTGTCAAAAACAATAAAAATAAGAAAGCAAAAGATACAATAAATACGTTGAAACAACAATAAAGAAACCATTAAACTTTTGAAAATTATTTGTTTACTGTCATTGTATCACATCGCATTCGAAATAACGAAACGTTTAGTATGTAGCTCTTGCAGTCATAAATTTGCGCAATCAGCTCCTGGTCTACTCGTTCCTTTGTGTTGCTGAAAGATAATTTTCTGCTCTGGATAAACTCATGTGCACACATGTAAATGCAGTGTTTTTCTCAGCTTGGTGTGATCCCAAATCGATTTAAATATTAAGAAAATGATTTTATGTTCTTGAAGTAGAGGCACAGATGCTCTTCTTTGTAAGCAAATGCCAAGGAAGGAACTAAGCCACAACATAACTCAAATGATAACTACAAACTATTATATAACTATATATATATATATATATATATATATATGTATGTATATATATATATATATATATATATGTGTGTGTGTGTGTGATGATATATGTGTGTGTGTAATCATTGCTTTCTTAGATTTAATACAAAGAGATAGGCTGTATATGATGTCAACACTATCTTGATATGGAGATTGTAAATAATGCAGTCACTCTGAAAAAATGCTGATTGTAAGTCTTTATGAACACATTATGTTATGTATTCTGCGTATCATCAAATAGATCATTCGCTATCTAGTCTAGTAAAGAAGTTGTTATTCACTGTTGATAACAAAGTGTTAAGCTAACGACATCTTTATGAAATGACTTACCTGCGTCGCTACTAAATGAAAAAATGCCAACATTATAAACTTAATGCGCATAAACTAGCACTCACTTTATCGCGTTCTATCGGAAAGACTAGCTCTAACTTTTGACAATTTCCGTAACAGCCTGCTTTGTATGAATTTTTATTTATTGAAATTTGAAATATCACAGAACATCTCCAACTTTATTCGTCAACATGTCATTCGGTAAAATGTAGCAATATAACCTATGGTAAGCATTTTACTTTCGTTATTTCAAATGTTTGTTTATGGGAGAATTTACGCTATGTAAATGCATGCTAAACTCATATATTTCACAAAGACATGCTACTCGTTCTGCACGGTGTTATTTATGCATTTCTTAACTGTAACGGATATGAAATGATGGTGAAGTCGGAAATGATGAGATTAGTGTGCTTATGTTCGCCGGAAGACGGAGATGTGAAGCCTATATATAGTAACCAGGGAAAAGCTGAAAAATTTATGGTAAATAGAAAATTGGCTTCTCTGGAGCGTCTTTGTGAAAGGAAGCATTTCGGTCTGGCTGAGGCTATAAGCTACCTGGAGGAAGGCGCCATTGTGCAGTTCGCCGGACTTGAAGCTATGAAGCTGTGAGTGGCTCGTGGCTTTCTTTTAACTGGTTATGCCCTCGAACGACAATGAACTGACTCGGGCGTCAGCTGACACGTTACGTAACTGCAGTAGAACGGCTGAAAGGACACAGAGAAGAAGTGGGCTGGTAAAAGTAGGTATGTTTATGCAGTGACACAGGCAAGGAAATAACTGGAGGATAAACTGACGGACAACAGTCAGAAACGACAGGATGTGCCGTGAAACCTGTGGCGTTTCAGTACAGCCATCACAGTCTTTCCTTACTACTCTGGTGGTGTGGCTGTGAAAATAATTTGGTATATTCTGAATGCTTTCAGAAGTCGATAGTTTTACGCTTATCACTATCTGCATGTCAAATGGGGATTTAAACATTCTGTGTCAAATAATGTTCGAAGTTCCTGAAGCTGGCATCTTCTTTATAACCAATTTTGAAACGCTATAGAAAATTAAATATGACATCTTCTGAGAAACTTTCTTTTAAGGTGCGACTATGCGACAATGGTCTTTCATACTAAGTTCTACCTATTACTATCACAATGTGTGTATGCTTTCTTCAGCATATATGTGTATATGTATGTATCAACATATGCTGTATATATATGTAAACCTCTGTATATGTGTAAGCCTTATATATTACACACACACACACACACACACACACACACACACACATATATATATATGTATATATATGTATATATATATATATATATATATATGTATATATAACAACAACATATATATATAATGCTTTTGATATTTAGCTATGAGCATGTAACTGAATGTTTATGGAGAAATATAGTCTCTTTTTGTGTTGAATTCCATTTGTTTAACGATAACTTGTGTGGATGTTGAAATGTTTCCTACTATACAAAGAGTATTTAAAATGTGAATCAAGCGCAGTACAATCATGAATAGCCTATTGATATTTATTTCCTATTCCTGGTGAATCGTTACATGAAGAGAGAGAGAGAGGAGAAGAAGAGAAGAGAGAGAGAGAGAGAGAGAGAGAGAGAGAGAATGGCCAGCAGTTGGTGGGATAGGCAATGCTTGAATAAAACGGCGTTTGATATTCTCTTTGCCTCTTTGTTAACTATTGGTTGATGGCACAAACGAACCAGCTCCGATTTATGCGGTTTCATCAAAGGCGACTTCAAACGAGTGTGTTCTAAATAAGCAGGTGGTGCGCAGAAGAAATATGGCATAAATCAAGAAGTAATAATAATAATAGTAATAGTAAATGTTAGAATTTAGAATCATGTCAACGACGGTTCCTAATGTAATGAAAAATGAGACACGATACAATTAACTATTTAACTATTGTTACATTGACAGAAAAGAAGAAACAGGCGCAATCAGTTTGCTGAAGCTTGATGGAAGTGCGCCTGTCGTGCCTTTCAGCTTCATTCATTTTGATCTGGACCAAATCGGAGCCGTGTGTTTCGCCATTTCTACCTTCGTTCCCGAGTGTGTGTTATCGTGCGCTGAGAACCCATGCGCAGAGCAGGGATTTACTACGAAGGTGTCAATAACAATTTGAATTTGTTTATGACTGGTTAAAAGTGCTAGCCTGTTTTGTGATTACGAAACGTTGAAGATCTCGTAATTAAAAGCGCATGAATAACATATCAACAATTTTAAATAATTCGACAATATTTTGTTCTATGTTGAATACATTGTAAGTTTCAACTACTGAAAATAACGATATGATACTGATTTCGACCAAACTATATTATGAAGTAAAAAGGGTGCATAATATTTCAACCGTCGAAGAAGAAATGGTGAACTGAACTGATAATACACGGGGATAAGAAGCTAATAATCAAGTATTTCGAGGTTATTATCTAACGGAAGTTTCGATGCCGCAATTGGCTTCTGTCATATATAATCTGGTATATTAGGATTTACCTCATTATTTCGAATTATGAGCTTTATTTACTATAAGTAACGAACTCAGTTCTGATTTTATGAAATGAGGATGTGGTATATTCCTGTTAACTGTATGTGTGATGTGCATGCCGATAATCTTGTGCTTATTGAAAGACTGAATGAAGAATGAAAACTTTAAAAAGGAGAAAGTTGAACAGTCTCAAATGTCGAATGCTGAAGAAGAACGGCAACAACACAATTTATAATCGGTTCGCTATACGATAAATGCCAGCTTTAAGTCAGGCTAACATCTGCTAGCCAATCCCCGCCCGAACTATCGCTCCCCATCCAAATGTATAAATTATTTCGCAATTTTCATTTATTTCCGCTCGAAGACTATACTAGAATAATATTGTTTTAAAATCCATAATGTTTTTATAACATTTACGATATTAAATTGATCTAACATATATTTAAGTTTTGCGAATCACTAACATTAGTCTCACTGCAACTAGAACTTTTCATCTTAAGCAATGAATTGACATCCTTGTGGACTATTCATTTAACGGTGGATCTTACATGCTCTGTCACATTAATTCCATATCTGTTTGACTTCTTGTCAATTTTTTTGATTTGAGACTACGAACTATTGACTGCAATAATTTCATAAACAGAACCATTTTATGATGCGCTAAAAAAAGAGCCAGTTACGTCGTCAAGCCAACTGAAGGTAAGCACACAATTTATTTAAGTGATTCTTAAAAATACCAATTTCACACATACCTTCTCACGTCCACACCTGTAACCTCTTTCGTGACAAATGTTGAAAAATTTTCAACTATAATGAGCTTTCTGTCGGTGGCTGAAGTCTGCGCCTTTGCGAATTCGTAAACGACTCTCCTTTCATTCATTCTTATAGAACGAAACGAACTGGAATGGAAGCCAATCGTAGTGAAGAGAAGAAAATGAAGAATTTGTAACGCTAATAGTTTAAATTTTTCACCGTTTACGGTGGCGAAGACAGTATTTTCGACACAGAACATATTCGAGCTCTGACGGAGTTCTTAAGCTGTTATTGGTACGGCGATGATTTGCTGCTTATATTCTTCTCGTTGTTGTGTGAAAAATCATTCAGCTAATAACTGATATCATTGTTATAATTATTCTGAGGATTACGAATGAAAACACAGCGCATGTCGAAAAGGATGTTTATTTCCGAAGCCTTTCTAATTTCGCAATGCATTCATATTACTTTTATGTCTGGGTTTAAACATGTAACAACTAAATGCTTGGAAAATATCTTTCTGTTTCGGTAGTTGCAGTATACTCAGGAAAGAGGTATTGTATAAACAACAGTATGATTTATGTGAGGTTGAAGTAGATATCTGATCACTTTAGTGTTAGTAAAAGTTAAACAAGGCAGTTCAAGTAAGTTGAAGTCAAAATTTAACAACAGCCTGCCAATGTTAATATTCTAAAAAATTAAAATAACTGGTAGACTTGATGAGTTAAAGAAATAAAAGTGAAAAATAAAACATTTATTCTTCTCTCTCTCTATATACTATACCTATACTCTCTCTTAATAATAGGATAATATGTTAAGCATGTACTAACATACGAGCTGTAGTAGGTATGATATGAGCATATATTTAGACTGCAGTATGTATATATATATATATATATACTCTTTATATATATATATATATATATATATATATATATATATATATTTATATATATATATATATATATATATATATATATATATATATATACATACAGTATAACTACTATATATATACTCACATAAATATATATATATATATATATATATATATATATATATATATATATATATATATATATATATATATATATTTTCCGTAGTTTTTAGTTTGAGAAATATGCTCTGTGAGACAGGTAGCAACAATTTGGAAGTAGTTTGCTTGTGATTCAACTCGTGTTTGCAGGAAAATAAAAAGAGAGAAACAAGAGGAGAATTTCCTTATGAGCTTTTAAACTCTTATTACTGAGAAATATTACGTAAAACACGTGGGCTCATTAAAGTATTCCCCTTAAATATCGGCACAAACTCCAAGCTGAATCTATCCTGAGAAAATTCCACGAGTTGGTAGTGGGGTTCAGGCGCGATCAGCTTCCCGCGAAAATAAGTCCTCTGAAAATGAAGATATGCGTATGCGCCGGTAATAATGAACAAGTAATGGTCGTGAACGTAAGAAGGCCCATACTGCCGATACCGTGGGCTGAGAAGGTCGGCTTTTCTCGCAAGAAAATATTACGGGCAAAAAACATGACTGAGGCTTCGAGCACTTTGCAAGCATGGCGGAAGCGGCATGTGTGAGTCGGGCTGTGCATTTCGGGAGACAACGTGGTGGATGCAGAAATAAAGCAAAGGCGCGAGCGTGAAACTCGCGGCTTTCCAAGCAATGGCATATTGCTCGAGCTACGTCGGCTTTGGCATGCTGCTGAAAGAACACGTGTTAGATGCAGGGCATCGATGAACGCCGAGCATATTTCTGGATTACTCCCGCTATATTCCGGCCGTCGTTCGTGGCGCTTTATCCTCCTTTGGGGGCGGGAAAGTAACCCAACACAGAGTGCTTGATCATTGCCGCGAAGGCGTTTTGACACCAGAGCAACGGGTACTGCCTCGAGAAAGATCTTTTATCCTGGGGCTTTACAACCTGGGCAAGTCGATGGAGCGGGTGATTCTATCGTCGGCCGCTGGCGTAAATGGTAACGACGGCCAGCCACAGAGCAATTTTAGTAGCGGCATCTGTACCTCCCCGATGTACATACCTCCTTCGGTGTAATGATAACTGCGTGCTACACATTCTGCTGCACCTGGTGAAGCAGACACTATGCGTTGAGACTGATTTTCGTTAACAGAGCTGCAAAGTATTATTGCTTAAGTCAATTGCACAGATTTGGTTGCGCTATTAACATCGTGATCAATTGGTAATGAATTATAGGACAGAAGGCTATGAAGGCTATGTTATTAAATGGACCAAACAATCTATGAAGAACAAATGTTTAACGTTCTTATCGCGATGCTGTGACTATGCATATTGCGCGTGATATGTCTTCGTTTAGCGTGCTTTGCTGACACGCGATTGTTTAACTACTATGCGGAAAATCGCGGGTTTAATTCGCTAACAAACTTCGCGAACACAATAGATCTACCTGCTCAGTGTTATGACGGTAAGATGACGAATGTTGAAACGAAGATCTTGGAAAATGAAAAATTACCAGGCGTGCAGTAACGACGCGCTATGGCGAGTTTGCGTCCTCACTTTAAAGGGCATTTGGGGCAGGCTTTCGCGATCGTCAAAATCAAAGATAAATGACTAAAAGAAAGTGAAATGATATTGGCAGAAAACAGGAAAAAGGTGGGGTTCTTATGTTGGGCGGGAGCGTGTGCCTAAACTAAGCCTATCGTCCGGATCACTTCGGTCTGAGGCGGAAGAATGCGAAGGCGACCTTTCGGAGGAGCTGATACACGCCGATTGCCGGGTATGAGCGCGAGAACGCCCTTCTGCTCTGTTGATGTGTGACAGCTGCATTGTGATGATATTATCCTGTTTGTGCCCTTCTTGTGAGAATGTGAGGAAGGTAAATAGAAGGTGATGAAGATAAGTTCTGAGGCTGGAGAGGCGATGAAGGAGGCCTAACATCCCATGCAGACAAGTGGAACGCTTCGAGAAAGATGAATGGTGGCACGGAGTGCCGTGAAATGCGAAAGCTCTTTGTAAGTACGGGCGGCTCACGCCCGTGTGCCTCGTGCTGCTATGGACGGTCGTCCTCGACCGAAGCGAAGGCCAGCGACGGGGCGGCACGCGATTTTTGGGCGCTGATGCGGCGGCGCGGGGTGTTCGTCGCATTCCTGTGATGAAATAAACTGTGTGGTTCATCGGCGAAACGAATATGGCGAAATCCCTGACTACATTGAGCGTTGTTGGTAAGAGAAAGGCGATCGTGTATCTCTGACGACGACGGTAGTGATGGCGGCGAGAGAGTGCGAGTTGGATCGGAGCCGAGGGTGCCGCAATAAATGCTCGGGCGTAACTGAGCGCGTTGCCCGAAGGCAGTCTGGCACGAAGAGGCGTGCTGGCGTCGGCGAGCAACGTGAACTAGGTGTGTCAGTTTGGTCTCATCCCAGGAATGACGTCATAACACCTCGGTGGCCTTTACTGGGTAAGAACAGTTGTGGTCTTTGTGACTACTGTGGTGCGTGAAATATCGGCCCCAAATTGTTGTCGCAAATCGTGACATTTTCGTCTGTGTTGATAACTATGAGAACCTGTCTTGGCCGACTCTCAGCGGCACAGTGACTTTCGGCGGGCGGAGAAGGCTGCATGTGGGCGCGGGGATGTGGCGACCCGAAGCGCGATGGCTGGTGATTTGGCTTATTAGTGAGCATTTACTGCTCTTGAGTATAGACACGCGCCGGATGCCAAGATACTGGCCGTCTTTCGCGCTAACACAATGAAGGCACGGGCAGATATTGTCGGTGCGAGCGATTTGTTCGGCACTGTTCGAAGGAATGCCCGTTTTTCTTCTGTGTTGGGAAAACGCGAGTTCAGCCTGGAATTTGGCCTCGGGCAGTTATTTTCGCCCATGGATGGTATTGGTTCCCACGCTGCCGACAACACTCGGTGGTCGTTGCTGAAATGGTGGCGAAGGCACGGGCACGGAAATGTCGGTGGCGGCTCGGTACTACCGGTATTTCTTCGGGCTCGAGCCGACACAACGCCCCGCTCGAAATGACTACGCCCAATGGGACGAAACAACACTGCTGGGCCTGGCGTCTCCTCCACGGCACCGATCATCTGCAAATGCGTAACTTAAACCGGCACAATGCTACGATGTCTGCGGAAAAACGTGGTAGGCCAGCTGGCCTTTCACCAGGCCAGTGAACCTTCAAATTAATAGTTACATATCGTATTGAGCATGAAAACTAAAGTTGGTTTTAAATCAATGTTATTTAGAAAAATAATTTTTCTTTGAATGATCCAAGTTCAATGTTCGTTGAGCTCCTATAATAGAAGTCTTCTCATCAACATGTTTTCTTTATATTAACATAAGTCTTATATTCACTGGTTTACTGCTTTATATTAACATAAGTCTTATATTCACTGGTTTTTCTTACTGCTTTATATTAACATAAGTCTTATATTCACTGTTTTTAGAAGCTATCATTAAAAGGCAACAAAAGACCTGAAATGAAATAAAGTATTCAAGTGATCTCTAAACAATGGTCATATGTAATTTATTATTGCATCTCGAAAAATAATTTTCTGACCAGAAATAGCAAATATGCAGGTATAGCCTCTGTGCCTACTATACCGATTAGAGAGAGAGAGAGAGAGAGAGAGAGAGAGAGAGAGAGAGAGAGAGAGAGAGAGAGAGAGCAATCTTTATATTCGAATAACATCATAATCAAGGTTATTCACACAAAGCAATATGATATGATAATAATTGTCAGTTTTTGCGCCTCGGTCAGAATTCAAAAATGAAAGCTATTGAGATCTTAGAGACAGATGGTGAGTACAAACAAAAAAGTATCATATGGAATTATTCTTTTGCTCTTTGTACTGACATAAACAGGAAAGAAAATCCATTTATTCTCTGTCATTATAGAAAACAGAAATAGGCAGTTTTGTGACATAAATCTATAGTAGATAATCCATACTGAACAGTTTTTCGTCCTGAATGCTTTCAAAAGAATGGGGAAGCGAATAAACGTCTCTTTAATATAGTGTGTGTGTGTGTGTGTGTGTGTTTGAGAGAGAGAAAGAGAATTGAAGTCTTTATATTATTAAAAACTACTGCGACAAACATTCGTACATATTTTCTATACATAATATAAAAGCATTCTTTTATAATCGATAGTTATAACTATTGAGAAAAAACTCACAAAGAGCTCGGCTACAAAGAGTTATACATAGAGGAGTTTTTCTTTTTATTTCGGACCATGATAAACTATTGCCAAAAAGGGAATCAGCAAAAAATATAAATAAAGATATACAACACCGTCACATGTTGGTAAGGAGTACTTGTGTGCAGAAAACCAATGGATATATTGTGGTTTACCTTGAAAGGGTAGCTCCCCGTAATCCATATTTGTATTATTTATCAAAAACCTCTTATTCCTGTTAGAGCTATCCAGTCCATTAAGAATATTTTACAGTTGCACATCAAAAATGCGATTCTGACCAGAATATGACTTTTTTTTTTTTTTTTTTTTATACGGAGCTATGTTGGAATAAGGTATCTAGTTTATTCAGAGACCACTGAAGAATATGTGTTATTATTTTCGTCATTTCCCTTTCGTTATACGCAAAATTAATTCCATTCGCAATGAAAAACGCAACGAAAGAAAAACCTATGAAGCACATATAAAAGGTGGACACTTGAGCATAATGATAAAACAGAAAAAATGAGATAATACTTACTACACTAAGTCTTATTCTTTATGCAAAATATAACATTGATTAAAAGAAAAAAAAGTAAATTATTAAACCACACATTCTGGAAACCACTCTGGCACATACAGAATTACAGCAATAATGTAGATTTCTTCAATAATTCGTTATAGCATTATCCTGCTAATTAGGAATGGGGGAAGTGGTAGCGATAAGGAATAGCTGAATAAAATATCGTTGTTGCAAAACAGCATTAGTATATCAGGAAATTTTCGAGTCCTGTTCATTCTAGCAGCACTTATTATTTATAATTCCTCTTGGGTGTAAGTTATTTCCAAAGTATACCTAATTCATTAAACGATATTTGTGGCTTAATAATCGTGAATATAAAAATGTAATTATATATATAAGTGTGTGTGTTCATATATATAGTATATATATATATATATATATATATATATATATATATATATATATATATATATATATATATATATATATATATATATATATATATATATATGTGTGTGTGTGTATATATATATATATATATATATATATATATATATATATATATATATATATATATATATATATATATATATATATATATATATATATATATATACTGTATATATTATGCATGTGTGTGTCTGTGCGTATTAGGGTAGATGTGGTGTGGCAGTTTAATAAAATTCTATCAGGTGGCTTCCAATATTTCGTACATAACACCGAGAGAGAGAGAGAGAGAGAGAGAGAGAGAGAGACCAAAGTGTCGCAAGCACTGACTTCGGACTGAAGAAAACTCCTGCTTTAATGAATCACGCTAATAAAGTTATTTTTCCTTGTCTCTCCCTTCAGAGGCGTCCTTTTGAAAACGTTCTGCGGGTGTGGAGTCATCACCGAATCAATGATAGCTATTCAATTCAAAGAGGACAAGTGCATTACACATGATCAAAAATTCAGTTACAATACGCAACTCTCCTGGGTAGATTTTTCGTCTAATAACGGCGATACTTCCACTGATCGGAATGAGGAAAGGTAAATTATTGAATGCTATTTTGGCTTATGTATTCAAATAAAGAAATGCACTACCGTCCATTTTGACTTGCAGACGAAATTTACTTAGTGGCTATGTCAGTCGTGGTTCCGTGCTTCTCATTCACATATTGCTGCATCAAATAAAAGTAATTCACGTCACCTCAACACGTAACATCGAAGGAGAATATCACAGAGTTTATGATAATGTGACGGCCACTGGAAATGATGCTTGGCCGCGCGAGGTCGCCATATAAAAGATTTTTTTTTCTTCGTCTCTGATTTGCTTGTTTTTCTTTTTTCTTATTTTTGTTTATTTTCAAGGGTGCATCAGAATATTAAAATGGTAACTATCTGCAATCATCGTTAACTGACTGATTGATTAAATGATTGCCATGGTGTTTGTTAGAGAGAGAGAGAGAGAGAGAGAGAGAGAGAGAGAGAGAGAGAGGAGATGTAGAGAGATGTAAGTCACAGTAAGCTTTACACTAAATTTTGGCTTTTTACAATATTGGATCTATACAATTTCTGTTATTCATTTGGTGAAATCGCAATGAAAACTTGCCTTTTCATCTGGGCAAGGAAGTTTAATTGATAAAATATCCATAGATAGTGAAATCCGGTCAAAGAATATCCTTACTTTTGATATACACCTTAAAACTATATGTAAATTATTTTCAATTTAACTATTCAAAGAAATGCGTTGATGTATCTGGATAGTTTTCTCAAGTGCAATTTAATCAAGATTAAGATATTAACTTTCCTCTGGCTGCATAAGCCCTTAGGCATCCCATTGAGTTTAATAATAAGAATTTGACGTTCTAAGATATTTAGAAATGAAAGCCATTCCAATCAATAATTATTCAAGACCAGTATCCCTGACGACGTAAAAACCTATTTCGATATGAAATAATAATGAAATCTGGAATTTATCCAAAGAAATAACCACTTTCCATACATAAATACCCGTTGAAATCTACCTGAAATTACATATTCAGAGAAATTACGATTAAAAATTCACCCTATGCTTTTATTCCTCTTATATTTTGATAAGAAAAGAGAATATTGTTATATTATTATAAAACACTGTCCTTCCTAATGAACTGGTGCTTAACTACTGAAGAAGACCATAGGAATATTTCCTCTTACAAACAGAAAGGGTGTTCTTTTCCTATCAAAGTGCTGACATTATGGTAAGATGGACGGAAAAAATATCGTCTTTTAGTTACATTTGATTCACTGTTTTCACGACTTTAATGAACGCCTTTTGTCATCTTTTTATTGCTTACAAAGCATCTACGTATGAATCCATTACTCCAGAAATATGTAATGCACAACTTCAAACGGAATCCAGGTATCCAGTCATCAAACGCTGGAGAAATTTTCTGTGTTAACAATAACGGTATGCTCTGACTCTATTGCGGTTGAAAACTCCTTTTAATGCTAAGAAATTTTCTCCTGACGTAAGCGATTCCGCACCATGTTTCCGGAGACACTTTCTGAGGAATATTTATCTTCGAAAGTAATGTTATATTTCATTACCGTAAGCAGGCCAGCCCCTCTATGCACCATGTTTCGAGTGTGCCGTTATGAGGACATCTAAAATAAAGACTAAAGTAACACCCCGAGCGGCTGTCCAGCCAGCCCACTGGCTCTTTGTTATTGTCACGTAAGAGCTTTCAACGCTCGCAATATTTAGTGTTGATTGTACAACGGAATTTCTCAATATATAAAGTTCTTTACCGCTATTATCAGTCTTTGAACGAGAATATTACCGCTATAATTATTTTATATAACATAGATTCTATGAAAGTGTTCGCTGTGACCGGGCCGTCTCCGGGTGGTGTGAAAAAGGCAAAACAGGAAAATAGGTCTGCGTGTCGGCAGCCTCTATGGTAAAGGTGAAGGTATTCCTGATGATGCTCATCTCAGTGATGGTGACTGTGATGATCTCTCCCGGCAACAGAACTTGGTGACAGTGTTGTTCTTGAGCAAGGCACTGTCATAATTGATGAGGAAAGAAGAAAGCAGTGTTAGTAAAAAGAAGTAAACGGGAAAAGCTAAAAGGACGGCCAGGAGTGTAGAAAAATAGAGAAACAGAAAGCTTTATATTACGATTATTATAGTGACAGTGGCAGTAAATGAGTGGGTGCATTCCCGTAACAGTGCTAGTAATAAAGAGTGTTCCGATCCATCCCCCTGCACCACCAGCAGTACCGTACGTTTTGGTAAGGGTGCCATACCCATCAGTTTTGAAGCCAGTCCCGGTACCCCCTCCCCCGAAGCGCTTCACAACCTGTGGAACTGGTTATTCAAGAAGCTGAACTTCCGGTACAGTAGGGGGAAAATATATATTATATAATAAAACTCAGTAGGCCAAATGGTAGTAAGAAAACAACTCCACCAAAGAGGTAAGTCCTTTTGCAACTGCAAGTGAAAGTGTTTTTCAGAAAGATGGCATATATATAATGTACACACACACACACACACACACATATATATATATATACATATATACATATACATATATATATATATATATATATATATATATATATATATATATGTATATATATATATATATGAATGTATATATATATCTATATATATATATATATATATATATATAATATATACATATAATATATATATATTGTATTCAGTATTGATGTATTAATTCAAGGTTACTATTACCGAAGCGCATGCCCCACAAAAAATATCATTTATATATAAACAGTTAGGAAAAACATGCGAACCAAGAACGTGGATATGAAATATGCATTGCAATGCAGTAAGCTCTAGGTATTGCTGAAGGATAATTGTTCTCTATAAAAGCTCAGTATGATAATGCTCTTCATTTATATGTTTGACAACCTACTATACACGCACGTACACACACACCTACACAAACAAATAGGGGTTCCTTTAAAAAAGAACTAAGACTTATTAGAAAAATCTAACACCCTTAACAAAGCTTAGAGACTGCACAAAAGACATCTCAGGAGGTTTCATTTATTAGAAAATTTAATCACCAATCAAATCACGCTTTTATACAATGCAAAGTAAATTTACAAGTAAATACAAAAGACAGCCAGGAAAGCTGGACGGACAAAAGATCATGATGACAATAGAAGAAAATAACCCTCCAGTTGCACAATCTCTTTAGTATCATATTGATATCACGGCTATGGCACTATTAGTTAAATTCTTAACTAACAAAAAAGTAAAACATTTATGCATTTCCATTATTGAAACGTCAGTATTTTGTCGTTTTCATCTCATTTATTTTATGGAAGAAAAATCATAAATAGCATTCAGATGTGCCTATAAAAATGAGAGTCTGTCACCAGGAATTAATTACACTGGTATTACTGAAGAGGACGAAAAACTGCTATTAAAATTAATTTGGAAAAACATCAAGGTATTTTTATTGGATTCATATCACTAAAGAAAGAAAATCAGACAAGTAAAAAATAAATAAAATTAGTAGAATTAAAAAGACAAATGAATAAACTAATAAAATAACTCCTTGTTTGCAAGGAAGTTAGTGCTTGTGAATCGAAGCTAAACACCGGAAGTGACATGCCTCGCATACTAGTCTGTTCTTCCGAATTTCTCTCTGCCTGCCACTCGCAAGAATTGCTTGAGTTGAATTTGAAGAACCACGCATCACCATTCTGTTACCATTCTGTGGGTGATAAACGTGTCTGTGTGGCCAGGTCAATGTCTCTTGCTAAAAACAGACATTAATGTTTAGTTGGGGTCCTCTGAAGATTCATAAGCAATATCTCATCGCCTGATCCATAGAAATGAGGGTCTGACTATCGCTCTAATAAGGTACAAAAGAATAAGAAGTAAACAATGTACTTCAATATTATTATATACTATAATGTAAAATTAAAGTAACAATGAGATGAGAGGCCAAGAAATTAATCTAATATTACATTTAATGAAAGAAGTGACATGAAGCAGAGGATAGTAATACATTGACAGTGACCAATATATTCATCATAAAAGGTATAAAAATTTACAAATAAATTAAACTCAGATAATGAAAGGGATTAATCCCCCCACAAAAAAACATGTATTGAAACTAAAAACAGATACTGAGATGGATTTGTTTTTAAGGAAGGTAACGCGCGTGTGTTCGCATCGAGTATTACTATTCGGTGTCCCCTGAAATGCTGCAATAATCATTGTATGGATGATGTAAATCCGTGGAACCATCCTATGAATACTTTAAAGAAAGACGATCTTTCCACACCAACCAGAGCTTCATTTCGCAAACAAAAGATGTAGGAAAGGCTTCTTCCTTCGTTTACTCTCAGAATTACTGAGTCAGTCATAGAAATCCATAATGGTGTAATGATGACGAATTAACAAATGGCTGTCTGTAATTATCTTTTATCTCTTTTCCATTTAATTTTTTCTCTCTCAATATTTCTCTCTCTCTCTCTCTCTCTCTCTCTCTCAGAAAAGAAATTTAAGAGCACAACACTCATCTTTCAAAAGAATGAATTGTAATTTATTTTACGTCAAGTCAGAAAAAGGAGTTTAATTCCTTAATAATTCAGTATATTAAAAACTTAGTTATTTATTTCTCCGTTAACGTAACACATGAACAGTTTCTATATTTAATCAAAGTGGGTAACAACTTAAGCATTCTTTTTGCTATTATGATCATTGTAAGTGTACCCAAAAATAAAGGTAATATAAGGGACTGTAGAGATGTCATGTTCATTCTGAAAGCTCGAATAAGGGTGGTATCTTCGATCTTCAATCTTTTTCTTCTTCTTCTTATTGTTATTATTATTATTATTATTATTATTATTATTATTATTATTATTATTATTATTATTATTATTATTATTATTATTATTATTATTATGACTTAATATAAACACAAACTTCCCAAATTCTCTAAGAGTTCAACGTACCAACGATAAAATACATTTGAAAAAATTCTTTTGCAGATTTTGTCTCTCAGGCTTCACATCTAGAACTGTCATATCCCCCAACCTGCCAAAGAAAAAAGAAACAGGTGGAATAAAACCAACTTGAAATGCAGAATCCGCACGAATCATTCCACAAGTCTTTGCCAACTGTACGGAACTCGAAAGTGTCCATTTCGATCTTTTTTACCTGATTCTCAAGTGACCTTTAGCAATTATTAAACACATTTCCGTAATTCACCAGCAGCAATTCGTCTGTGACGATGCACCATTTCAGGCGAGGGCTGTAAAAATGGTAAATGATTTTGAGAAAATAGAGGAGTCTGACATTTTCGCTTGATTTTGCTATATTCTGGTTTAAGGTATTCTGATATAAAGAAAAGGGATTTTTTTTTTTGCTTTGTTTTATATTTTCTACCGTGCTTGGCTTTCTTCATAATCAGTCAAAGAAAACAAACATATTATTTTACCTCCATTAAATTGTCACCTATAACTTCCTTCTGTCGCGACTATAATTGCTAATTCTTGCTCAACACATGTTTGCATCTAATTAATTTGACTTTTAAGGTTCCTCATACTAATAATCAATGTATTCATCAAGACATAATCATCAAATGGAAGAAACTGATTGAAATGCGGATTTTTTTTAATCTCGCTTTCCATTTCATAATGAAGGTGTAGTAACTGCAACTTGTTCTACAACTACGACTATTATTATAATAATAATATTATTATTATTATTATTATTATTATTATTATTATTATTATTATTATTATTATTATTATTATTATTATTGCAGAAAAATGGATTTTTAAATCACAAACACAGTACCATAAAAAAACTTTCGGGTCCTATTAAATTAATCGTCACATCAATTAATATAATACTGCAATATAAAAGTTGTACTGATATTTCCTACTCAAACAAATATTGCACAAACAAACAAAAAGAGAAATATAAAAACAGATATATATATATATATATATATATATATATATATATATATATATATATATATATATATATATATATATATATATATATATATATATATATATATATATATATATATATATATATATATATGCAAGATATAAAGAAATTCTCCAAAGTTGACATGGAAACCCAATGTTAATTGCAAAAAGCTTCCTGAAAAAAACAAGGCTTCCAAGTAATCATGGATATGTACGTATATGCATAGGAAGAGGAAGAATGATTAGTATGAAGAATTATGTATGTATAAATGTCCACACACACACACACACATAATAAATATCTACATATATATATATATATATATATATATATATATATATATATATATATATATATATATATATATATATATATATATATATATATATATATATATATATATATATATATATATATATATATATATATATATGCAACATCACACAAAAAGTTCTCCAAAGTCACTAATTATTGACATGGAAACGCAATGTTAATTGCAAAAGCTTCCTGAAAAAAACAAGGCTTCCAATAATTGGATATTAATTAGGAAGAGGAAGAATGATTAGATTATTATGTATAAATGCATAACAAACAATAATTTTAAATATCTATCTATTCTAATTGTATTTATATATATATATATTATCATTTTGTATTTGTTTATCAGGTTTATTTTATTAATTGATATAAGACTTTATTTCATAAGAAGTATCTTAATTTTTATCATTTTGTTTTAAATATTAGAACTAATGCCTTTACTTTTGAAGCCTTTTTTTTTTAATCTTTTCATTGATCCAATAAAGGAGATAGGCATCACAATATCACTATTAGCGTTTGCTTTCTGAAGATTTGAATAAAAATTTGTATACTTAGTGTGTTATATTTAAGCAGTTGTTGCATGATACAATGTATTATTTTTTTGCAGAATATGGTAAATTACACAGGCATGATATATATATATATATATATATGCATATATATATATATATATATATATATATATATATATATATATATATATATATATATATATATATATATATATATATATATATATATATATATATATATATATATATATATATATATATATATATATATATATATATATATATATATATATATATATATATATAATGTGTGTGTGTATGTGTTTGGGTACGTCCCTTGAACCAGTAAGAGTTGGAACGACGATCACTATGTCAGGCATTCGGTTTCTCCCAGTGCTTACAGATAGGTTTGGTGGTTTAACTTTACAAATGACCAAACACAAAAGAAGATAATAAAAATCCAACATGCAAAGGACACCCTTTGTCCCGACCGTTCCAGATTAAAGGAGACTCATTTACAAGGATTAAGAATGGCACCTGACAACAGGAACAGACTTTTTTTGTACACATCACGGGCCATTTTTTCCTTTTTTGTGTGTGGGGTGGTGGTGCCATATGAGTCGATGATTGAAATATCTGAAGGAAGTTTACCTTCGGGCTCGTGGACAAGAATTATTTTGTAACATGAAATTCCGAGAATTAATTGAATTTAAAGATCATGTGTAACATTCTTTAATTTTAATTTTTCTTACGAAAAAGATGCACAAACGCAGCTGATCAAAAGGAGGGATTATCTATTCTAATCTACCTTTCATAAGGACTACCATTTACTTTAATTTGCTTTCAAATTTGGTCATATAAAATTTACTTTAAGATGCTAAACATTAGCAGTCCACTATTAAATGTAACGGTCTTAGCTGGTGTGTGTGTGTGTGTGTGTGTGTGTGTGTAAATACATTTCTTTGTTCGGTGTGCGAGTGCATAACGAGCATCATGTATTGCATGGAATATCATCTGCATTTGCTTGCCAAATTCTCTCAGATAAGCTTTATGTTCTTCAGCTTAATCTGTTTCGGATGTTATATCTCCACATCTGTTGGTTTTAGAGCTGAGGTCAGTCAGATCCAAATCAATGCTGGGAGATGCCACGAAGCTCTGTTGAGGAGAGAACGATTCCACCTTTACGTCGATCCTGACGCAAATACGCAAAACCTGATTACAGGTAATTCCGGAGTTAATGATGCGTTATTTTTGCTCGAAAAGACCTCCTGTGTAAATAGTATTCTAATCGATTCCCCCGCACCTCCTACTCATGTTGAATTACAACTTATTCAAACACTTTCCTTTTCAGCGACGTGGGCATCGAGGTTGTGGCAGAACTGTTATTTGTTTTTCATTTTATTTAAAAACTTTCTCTCAACATATTTGACCCTGCAGGGGTTAGTGCCATCAGTCCAGCTCATGTAGGCATTACTTGAGGTTCTTTGCAGCGTCCCTTCGACCCCTATCTGCAACTCCTTTCATTCATTTTACTGTACCTCCGTCCATATGCGCTTTCTTCCATCTTCCTTTCCACCCTCTTCTAACAATTGATTCTTAGTGCAACTGCGATGTTTTCTTCCCGTTACACATTTCAAACCCTTTTACTGTCAATTTCCGTTTCAGCACTGAATGACCTGAGAGGTCCCAACGCTTGGCCTTTGGCCTAAAGCCTATATTTTATCCTATTTTATTCTCAACATATTTAATAGCTATGGTCCGGAATGATAAATTTCTTTTGTGAGTCGCATCTGGGGTTGTGACAGAATAGTGAGTTTTGTCCATTTTCTTTTGGTTAACTTTCTCTGCATATTCTATAGCAACTGTTAGTAGTGAAAATTGGGAAAAAAATTCTCTCCTACATTTCTCTTCGTGACAGTAGGTGTGACTTTGCAAACTGATTCCCTGTCATGTTTGTTTCAATAAACGGCTTTTGGCCATATATTATTATTTTTACATTGAATTAATCGGATTCTATGAAAATGGGTTTACACTAAATGTTTCGCTATGTTCATAGGGAACGAGAGTGACGAGACACATACTGTACATTCCTTTGCATTCCTGAGTTGCTTATTCACCTCCTTGTCGTTTATGGCGGATAGTAATTAATTAATAACGTTAATGAACGGAGAAATGAGAACCATTTAACCGCCTGGCAAGTATATATATATATATATATGTATATATATATATATATATATATATATATATATATATATATATATATATATATATATATATATATATATATATATATATATATATATATATATATATATATATATATATATATATATATACAAATAAAAATATTGCTGTGTTTCGTTACCTTTAAGATATGTTTAGCACTGAGACCCTTGATTCTTGATGATAAATAAAGAAGCGCTTTGCTTATGCAAAAAGAATCGAATCCACGCACATTAGTTAAGATAGAGATGACTAATCTGTTCTTCCGCCAAGTGGGATATAAGTATATTTCATCTTATGCAATCATATAATTTTCATAATCATATACATTCTACCTGATCTGGAATATACTGATCCCATCATCGTATCACAATATTTTAGCATTCCTAATAAAGGCTATTCACGAAACTAATTCAGATTTAAAGCAATTTTTCATAAATCGAGCATGAAAAATAATATAAAATCTGGACAGACAATTATGTTATATATAAATAAATATATATATATATATATATATATATATATATATGAAAGACTTGATATATATATAAATATATATATATATATATATATATATATATATATATTTGTATATATATATATATATATATATATATATATATATATATATATATATATATATATATATATATATATATATTTATATATATATATATATATAAAATTATTATTTATTGAAACCATAAGTTTATTTAAAGTGTTAAAACTAAATGGACAGGTGGAAAGTTACCTTTACAAAAACTTGATATTCGGATGTAATTCTTAAATGTCAGCATGGAGGCTGATTTAAAATAAGGTGTCACCTCTCATGTTTTTTATATATTGGATACCTTGCATCCATATATGTATGAACAGGGGCACATAAGTGCCCGAAATATATGGTTTCATTGTTTAAATAGCCTAAAAAATATTTTCATATTGCTGCAAATTTCTGTATTACAGAAAAGACATAATATATATATATATATATATATATATATATACATATATATATATATATATATACAGTATAATATATTATATATATATATATATATATATATATATATATATATATATATATATATATATATGAATTAATTTTTATCACATCAATGTGATTCTACCATTAAGCTACAAACGTCCTTTTTAATATCGAAGCCTTTAGTTCCCATCATCTTGTTTTGAAATAATATATTTTCGTATATATGTTACTTGAAGTCAATTTTTTAGTTGATAAGGTGTTGTTTTCTTTTGCTACGGAAGTACTAATTCAATTTAAAATGCACATTTTCAAAAATTTGGCCGTGTGGTTAAAATATATGATAAAATATATGAACTTATTATTTAAATATTTAGCACAGAGACCCTTCAGTATATATATATGAAAAATATATTATATGCAAAGAAACGAATTGATATAATATTTGTTCTTATGCCAAATGCTTATATATATATATATATATATATATTTATATATATATATATCTATATATATATATATATATATATATATATATATATATATATATATATATATATATATATATATACAATATATATATATATATATATATATATATATATATATATATATATATATATATATATATATATATATATATATATATATATATATATATATATATAATATATGTCTACAGAATCTACTGGTCACATTATGCTAGATACGTATGTAGTATTTATTAGCCATAATGCCCGTTCAATTTCTCGATTTCTTCATATTTTGTAAACATTTGTCATTACTAGTCTCTCTCAAAGGAAATTACGTAGCCATTGTTGCATCTACTTATCTAAATTCCAACACTTGCAGTGATAAGCGTGCCCAAAAAGTATGAGGAATTCGAGAAATTGAGAGGTCATTGTGGCCATCATTATTGAATAACAACGAACATTTTCTTTAAAAAAATGAAAAGAATTTTAAAAATAGGTCTCATAAGGGATAACATAAGAGTGTTACCATTTATTTTTGGGACCAAAGGACAAAGTGTAGTGTACAAAGAGAAATACTTTAAGTGCATGTATATAAAATTACACAACTTCTGTCGCTGAAATCTTCACAGGAATATCCTTGGGAAATTTCAGAGGAACGGGAATGCCAGAGGCGAGTGGCCTTTTATTGAGGAGTGAAATGACTGACTGAGAACAGCAATTGACAAAATCCCAGAGTTGTCATTACAAAGCAAATTCTCAATTTCCATCCACTAAACGAGCGTCTTTGATATGCAGAAGATCCTTCGACCTTGCAGGAACCATCTAATTAAGGTCAAGATCAATATTCATCCTGATTTCATAAGCCTCATGGGAGGTTTGAATTATCCTTTGGGACAAAGATGTCATTCATGTGTCTGCTTCAATGTCTGTCTGCATTATATAATAAGTATGATTAATACTCCATTTATTAAAAAATATTTTAAATCTGTATTAGTTTCGTAAATATCCTTCAGTAGTTGCTATGCAAAAGTTCATAAGACGTGCAAATAAATGAACATAAATTTTAATATGAGGATGATTAAACTTGCCACCTGTCGGTGTGAACTGACTCTATACCTAATCTCAGGGATGTCTACCCAATATTTAGAGAGGAATTCCCTCTTAAATATTTTGCAGTTCAGATAATAATTATTTTTTCACGATAATAATATAAATATCACTTAAAATGCCGAGCACAATAACGAAACAAGTCTGTTTATTCAGCATCAACAAAGAGAGAGAGAGAGAGAGAGAGAGAGAGAGAGAGAGAGAGAGAGAGAGAGAGAGAGAGAGAGAGAGATTTAATTAACGTTTTTTTTACTGCTATCTGAAAAATCAAATTAAGATTCTAATGAGTTTGAGTGCCGGGAAAAGGAAAATGATTGCGTGTTTATTAAAAGATTGCACATGTATGAAGAAATCGAAAAATAATTTTTCCAATTTTCTGCGATTTCAGGGAAAATGAATAAGTCATGTTTATTTAGGGTTCTTTTACTCTAATTCCCGAAGTATTTTCGATGCCAGTCATGTTTTTAATACCTAGCACAGAGATTATAACTAAATAATTTCCTTAAAAAGCAGAGGAGCTGTGTCAACAAAGAATATCTTATAATAATCAGGCGTTAATACAAAATATAACTGAACCGTGATTTATAATTTGCTAATGTATTTTTACCGTGGTGTTATGCTTCTGATTGCTGACTCCAAAATTTTACAGCGTTTTTTGGTCAACACTCGTAAAAAAATCGTTAAGAAGAATCTTTGAAGGACCTCGTTCAAATTTGCCCCAGAATATCTTATATTTTGCTTAATCATATTGTAGAAAGTATACTTCAGACTACGGTAAACATATAGTGTCTCCGATCTTTTTCACATTTTTTTACTCCCCATGCATAAGAATAAAATGACATATCCAGACACGAAGGCATACAAAGACAATTCCTTGTTTGCTGCTGAAGAGGCCACAAAAATAATAGTGTCTCACAACGTTAAATATATCGGAGCTTCCCTCTGTGTCATAAAAATGTCACACTATCGTGTTAGAGGCCCTGTTACATATACAGTAGGTTATGCCATGATCTTCTTGTATTGTACGAAAGGAATTCTATCTGCATGAAACACGAGCGAGGTGGACACGGAATTCGTGCAGCTGCAAGAATTTGTCCTTTTGTACTTCTGATGTTTGCTATATTTTCGTATCGATAAAATGTTACTCTTTCGTGTAATGAAATTCCTTACAACTTTGGGGCACCATATTTCGGAGGAGGCCTCAACTGGTAGAGGTTAAAAACATACAAAAGATCTAACATATGACAGTAATGGCCGGAATACATAATTGAATAGGAGCACATTCGACACACGCAAACATATCTATCTATCTATCTATTTATCTGTTTTTCTATCTATCTACCTACTATATATATATATATATATATATATATATATATATATATATATATATATATATATATATATATATATATATATATATATATATATTAAACATACATGCAAATAAAAAAAAACAGACCATTAAATTTAGACAAGTTATATATATTATATATATATATATATATATATATATATATATATATATATATATATATATATATATATATATATATATATATAAATATAAAAATTAAACATACATGCAAATCTCAGACCATTAAATTTAAGACAGGTTACAGTCGCATATTATTTAACATTCTCTCTCTCTCTCTCTCTCTCTCGTATGTAGTGGGATATGAAGCCAATCCGTAATCAAAATAATAAAATGTCTAGTTTTTTAAATTGCCTAAATATAAATAAAGCATCGATTTTCCATTTCAGGTACAGCATTCCGTCAGGTCTTCAAATAGAAAACCATGAAACCAGTCGGACTCGGACTTGCTAATGTTCACTGGTTGCCATGGAAACTGATGTTTACATAAAGTCACGACTTGAATAAGGACTCTGAAGTATATACAGTATCAAATAAAAGTCTCTGTTTGCTATCATCGTAAAAAGATTTATAAAACCTGCATCCCGTAAAAAATTATATTTTAGTATTTAATTTAAGGTGATCAAGAAATGTAAAAAAAAATAAAAAATAAAAAAAAAAAAAAACTTTACGACCGTAGAAAAAGAATTATTACTTTAGAATATTTTCCTATAAGTTTGGTTAGAACATTCTCGTCTCAAAATTATACTGGAAGGAGAATAAATATCCTTTTCCTTGAAATAAATTCGAAGTTTCCCTTATGCCACTCATACATCTTTGTATTTAACTGCTACATAATTGTTGTAAATAACAATAAATCTTGTTATCGGTTCAAAAAAGTGCTTGAAAAACATAATTGCCTGTGACATCTAGCAACAACACCACTGTACAGTAGTTCCACAGCTAACAACAAAACCAACCATCAACGATGATACTGACGACATCCGTAACAGTTGATCATGATCGAGAATGCATCCAGCGAATAGAATTTACTAAAGAGGTTCCTCGAGTCTTTGGAATCGCTGTTTGAGAACCAGCAGGAAAGCAACGTATTCAGAGCAGGTTTCGTTCAACCTTTTTTGCATTTCTAGTGGACGTCTCAAGCATGAATGAACTGTAAAATGAATATTATCTCCAACATTTCAACTGTTTTTGAACTGATTCCATTTAAGACTATGAACATTTCCCACTGAAGGTATGCGCTGATCATTTTTTTAAATTCGTAAAGTTAAACAGTATGAGAGAGAGAGAGAGAGAGAGAGAGAGAGAGAGAGAGAGAGAGAGAGAGAGAGAGAGAGAGAGAGAGATGCTTTTAGACTATGGCGAAAGTCTTCATATATAGATATTCCAATATGAGCCTTCTGTTATATGGAAGCATTCCTAAGTAGGTTCTACTATTTAGGATTTTCAATAATATTAAGAAAAATGATAATCTCTGAATGCCTGAACTGCCACGCACCTGATCGTTTAAGGTGAATTTTTTATCTTTATTTGTTTGGATGGCTAAGGAGGGCCCCAAGTTCACAAATTATGGTTTTCTAATATCTGTATATAGTAATGATATTGATGCAACTTTTCTTCGCTTGTTGGAAATATAGAAAATATTCTGTATCCTGATGGAAAGGCTGAGAAAATATAATTAAAAGAAAGTGAATAACATGAGAGAAAGGATTATTATTACAAATGTCATGGAATGTTAATTTAATATTGATAGATATTGAAATACATTAAGATAAGCTGGTCACTTAAAAAAATCATTCAAAAGGAAAGAAAAGTCGTGAAAGATCTTAATCACTTATCAACAATTTCTCAGAAAAGGCAAATCTCAGGAACACATATTTTGTCAAAGTTGGGACATTCGGACGGTGTCAAACCGCAGGCCATAACCATAAAACCAGTTGTGTTTCTTGGTGTTTATTCTTTGCCGTGAAAACTAATCTTTACATTAAGTCACGCCTTGGCCAAGGACTCTGGAGTTAAGAACATACCAAATATAAGTCTATAATTGTATTACTCGTAAAACTGTTTAAAATAGCAGCACACATATAGAAATGTATATCATACAATTTGAAAATTTTCTGATACGTACTTAGTGAAAAAAGTACTCTAGGAATTATAAAAAGAAAAATATATCAGAGATCCAATTCACCCAAGATTAGTTACAATGCTTTCATACCAGAACTTTTTAAAAAAGTGCCTAGCCATCCTTCAGAAGAAATAAATTAGAAAAAAAACTCTATATAAAAAGACTATGTTGAGCTGCCCTTATGCTACTCAAAGATTTTTATATTTTACAGTTATAAGGTCATCACAAATTCAACAAATTTCATTATCCTTTTCATAAATAGCTTCGAAAATTTAATCGCCGGTGGCCTATGGCAATAATTACACAGTAAATAAAAGAAACAACCAATCAACTATGAGACTGATGACGCCATTAACAGCCAATCGTAGTCGAAAATTTCTCCAACGAAAATACCGTTACTTATGAACCCTGAGGTTTAAGGATTCTGTTTGGGGATTAAGACAAGGGGTTACTTCAGCCGATCTCTTCTCTTTTTACAGATTTTAGGGGATGAAGAAATCATTTTGGTCATGCATTTCGGTGTAAAGGCCAATGGGACTTAGATAAGTTGTAAAGGAAGAAACTTTTGGGGATCGAAGGGGCCGAAGGGAACCCCTCCGACGCCTTCGACTCCTTCCTTCTATATCTGGGTCTCTCGCAAGTATAAATCCCACTGCTCTCTCTCTCTCTCACATGGTTCATCAACATACAATCAGGGGATCTTCTACTTACGACTCTCTCACATCCGCACTACTCCGGAAGGCTCCATTTTTCTCTCTCTCTCCGGCTCCCAGGCTTCTCTAAGTCTCTCGAGAGATCATCCATCTCTCTCACAAATACACAAGGTCACAAGTCACAAACATAAAACAGGAACTTTCCTGTTAAGATAGTTGCTTTCAGTTAGTTTACAAAGAGCCTCAGCATTTTTGAAATTTTAGATTTCCGTGGGTTACCCTCATGCCCCATTTCTATCAGGGCTGAACTCATGGTCTTAAAGGGTAAGTCTTTTGGGAGTTCACTTTTCATCTCAGAGGACTCAAAGCCTATTGATTAGACACTAATATCTGTCACTTTTTACATTTTATTTTTCATGCCTTCTCATCCCTCTTTTCTACTGGGGCTGAACTTGGACTTAAAGGGCAATGGGAGTGCCACTATTTAACTCAGTGACCTCGAAAACCATGGCTTAGACTCTAATATCTGTCATTTTTTACATCTTATTTTTTGCCCATTCTCACTCCCCATCCTTCCTATTGGGGCTGAACTTGGATTTAAAGAGCATCAAGAGTTTCATCGTTCATCTCAGCAACCTCAAAAAGTATGGATTAGACACTAATATCTGTTGTTTTCAGTTATTTTTACATGTCACCACCTTCCACCTCTTTCCACCCCCCTTCCTATCAGGACTGAACCTGGACTTAAAAGGTCATCAGGAGTGTCACTATTCTTCTCAATGACCTCGAGAACTATGTATTGGACACTAATATCTTCGTTTCGGTTATTTTTACATGTCACCCCTTCCCAACCCTTCTCACCCCCTCCCTATTGGGGCTGAACTTAGACTTAAAGGGCATCAAGAGTGTCCTATTCTTCTCAGGGGCCTCGAAAACTATGGATTAAACACTGATATCTGCCATTTCAGTTACTTTTACATGTCACCACCTTCCCACCCCCTTCTCACCCCACCTTCCTATCAGGGCTGAACTTTGACTTAAAGGGCATTGGGAGTGTCACTGTTCTTCTCAGGGACCTTGAAAGCTATGGATTAGACACTAATATCTGTCGTTTCGGTTATTTTTACATGTCACTCCCTTCCTACCCCCTTCTCATCAACCCTTCCTAGGCTGAACTTGGACTTGAAGGGCATCGGGAGTGTCACTATTAATCTCAGCAACCTTGAATACTATCTGTCGTTTTCGGTTATTTTTGCATGTCACCCCCTTCCCACTTTCCCTCCCTATCTGGGGCTGAACTTGGAATTAGAGGGCATAGAGAGTGTCACTATTCATCTCAGCGACCTCGAAAACTATGGATTAGACACTTGTACCTGTCGTTTTCTGTAAATTTTACATTTCACCCCCTTCTCACACATCCCCCCTTTGGTGCCAGTGATGTCTTACCCCCACACTGTTCTTTCCCAGATGATAATTCATATATGTCCAACTTTATAAAAGTTTGGTTGAAATTGCTCAATCGTTCATCAAAGTGTATGTGGAACATACACACATACATCCACTTCATATATATATATATATATATATATATATATATATATATATATATATATATATATATATATATATATATATATATATGTTGGTGTGTTTTATTATTTGGAAGTTTTTCCTGATTAGGGTGTAAGCGCAGACCAACTTTTCAGTAATAATAATATTAAAAAAAAATATACATTGAAATCTGAGACCTATACACTTGATCGCTTAGGAGAATACACATACATTTTTTTACTTATAAAATTAAGTAACGCTCCATGTTTACAACTGACTATTCTCTCATCTCATCTCCCTTACTTGAAAAATAGATATGTTCCATTTCGTAATAAATGAGGCTGGGAAAATATAAGAAGATAGTGAATATTATGAGAGAAATTATTAGCAATATTTATGAAAGGTTGATTCAAAACTGACAGACAATAAAATTCATTAAGATTAGGTTGTTACTTGACAAAAACAAATAATCTAAAGGAAAAGAAAAGTTTTAAAGTATCTAATTATTTATGAATAAATTCTCATGAAAAAATTATACCAGGAATAACAGACAAATTTTGTCAAATGTATGGCCTTTGGGAAGGTTTCAAAGAAAAGGCCATAATCCAGTTGTACTCCTGGACTCCGAACTTAAAAATGTAAAAAAAATACAAATCTTTATTTGTGGCAATCGTAAAACCGTTTAAAAAGCCACCATGCATATAGAAAAAAACATGTTTTATTATTTCAAAGTATTTTTACAATTAATAAGCTAAAAAATGCACTAGAAACTATAAAAAAATAGAAATATAACAGAGATCTCGTTCATCGAAGATTGGTTACATGAAACATATACGAGTAAAACCTCTAAATTTAAACGTTATATCGAGCCTTCCTCATGGTACACGCAGATTTTTATATTTTGCATCAATGTCATCATCATAAATCCAATACAATTCATTATCCTTTAGGATAATAACTTAAACAAATTTAATGGTCGGTGACGTATTGCACATACACCAGAGTATACCAGCGTATATAAAGAAAGCAGCCAATCACCGATGATATTGATGATGACGTCAGTAACAGCCAACCATGGTAATGAATCTTTCCCTCAGAAAAGCGTTACTTATGAGGAACAATAGTAAGACTCACAGAAGTTCTTAAATTACTTTAATGGCTAATTGTGATGGAAAAACTAAGTCTAGAAGACTTTAGGTCAGATAATGTAGTTTTACCTATCCTACTGTTGATGTAGAAACTGCAGTTCTTTTATTCGTTTTTCAAGCTCGAAATTCTACACTAAACTGACCAACCTCAGCCTCTGTTTAAGTGGACAGAGCAAGTGTCCCGACGTATACCGGAACACTCGCGGATACTTATGTAAGGAGAACCCTCTCACGCTGCTCTAAGTGGACCAAAACGCAAAGTGAAACAAGCTCTTATCAACAACGGCTTCATAAACAGAGAAATAAAAAAAAAAAGCAAAGTTCTTCTCGAAACGTTTTCACAAACCACTAGGAACCCACCACAAGAAACAATGGCAGTGAAAGTGTCCATAACGATCTTCTAGGTGCTTCTCAAACCATTGGCACTTCCTAGGGCATCACTGTCTATGTGCTGTTACAATATATATATATATATATATATATATATATATATATATATATATATATATATATATATATATATATATATATATATATATATATATATATATATGTGTGTATGTATATATATATCATGATATACAAATGTCGTTTAATATCAGATCCATCAGATCGGCTACCTGCGTTGGGAATTTATTTATCACTTATAAATTCCCCTTCGGTGATAATTCCCCATCGGGGATATTCCCGAGGATGCGTGGATTTGATATTAAGTGACATTTGTAGCTTCATGATTGTATATAAATCACTCAGAGAAGAATGATATAAAAATGTCTAATAGAATATAAATATATATATATATATATATATATATATATATATATATATATATATATATATATATATATATATATATATATATATATATATATATATATATATATATATATATATATATATATATATATATATATATATATATATATATATATATATATATATATAAATACATGTATGTATTTGTATACATAAAGTTGCCAAGAACAATAATCAAAATAAAAAAAATACTCCCACTTCCAAATTACAAGTGCATTAACTCGAATCAATGAGCTAAATGAATACTTTCATGAATGCCATTAAAGAGACATTCCTAGTGCAAAGTAAAACAGCCAAAGTAGAATTCATTCAACGGATCGATGCTAACGACGGGCATAAAGAACATGGCAAAACGTCAACTACCATCATTTTTGCCTGAAAGAGCAACAGGGAACATTGCAATAGCTCGCTCCTGATCAAATTTGAAACCTTATGAATCTTAGAGAGGAATAACTCTTGGTCTGTGGTTCAAGGAGCGAATAGAATATCCACATTCAGTGTTAAAGGAATTCTATTGCGAAACTCGTTCAGTCATAAAACTTCTACGACGCTTGCAACTCGGAGCATAGTTTTCTTTTTATAGGTTTCTATGATTACAAGCTTGATAATAAGAAGGAATATGACAAGGTAAGATTACGGCTTGCCCTTTTAACTTTTTCTTTTATTAGAGACAATGCCGCATTCCAATCATTTAACTTTTGAAGGATAATTCTTTTGATTTTTTTTTTTTAAGGCGAGGATACAAATTCCCTCTTTCCGGTTTTAGATGGTGAAGAATAACAGCGCATTTTTTTTTTTTACAGTTTTGTGCATCTCGTTACTCATTAGAATAGCCATGTTATCTAGAGTTTATATTCTTTTCATAATATACAAAACCAAAGCTGATTCGCCTTTTTCTCATTTTCCCATCTTTCTGGGACATTCGGTCTTGACGAAGCCACTGACGGGCGAACAGGGCAATGATTTCTCTATACACATACATACAGATACATGAAAAACATATGCATACATACATAAATATACACACACACTTATCGTTTAAAACTTGTATACCAAACGGTAAAAGACTAACACTGACTATGAAAGAAATCCTCTTTTACGTAAAACTTCGCTAAACAGGCCCAGCCAGCCGATGTTCAAACTGTCAAAAACAGCTGCTTGCCTGTCACTTTACGGCTAACAGCTTCCAACTTCTTACCTAATCCACATCTTTAATACAGGGGTTACGGGCATCTTTTTTATGTTAATTTTTTCCAGATGTTCCGCAGAAATAATGTTATTTCTTCGGTATAACCGCAAAGTGATAGCTATGAACATATACTGTATCAAATTTTGTTCATTGATTGTTCAAACCTATAAACTGTTTTTCGGCCGTTGGTACAGGATATATGTTGCATTTTATATTCCGCCACCTTTATCTTCACAAATATCCTAATTCGGTCACCTAAATTACATCAGTATTTGAGTACCTAAGTATGGTTTAATTTTGTCAGAATGTGTGCATAGGTAACGTGTACACTGACTGAGTTTAATACTTGTTCCTAATGCATTTTTTAACATGAACTTATGCTGTTAAACTGAAAGATAGAGTTCATCCACGGATAAAGTTTTGCATTTTGATGTGTTTCATGGACATAATTTATCACAGAATACGTAACAAAATATTTGTCTACAGCAATTTTACAGAAAAGCAATGAAACCCACTTTAATGTGCTTGGATACATACACAAAATTATATATTAATAACAACATTAGTATGCATGTCCTTCCTATAACAGAAAAGTACGTGTAATAATTGATTACATGAAACTTAGACATTCGACTCTTGTAAACAAGTTGGTATCCATTTATTTAGGATAAGCCCTCACATACAAGACATTTTTCTTTAAACATGAGGGCAAGCCACGTTCATAATTATATTTACCTATACCAGAAACAGTAACGATGGTTATTACGGATTCCTACGATCATCAGCAAATACAATGGTAGCATAAATGTGTATTCATTGTATTGTATCTTTCGAGTCACTATATATATATATATATATATATATATATATATATATATATATATATATATATATATATATATATATATATATATATATATATATATATATGTATATATGTGTGTGTGTGTGTATATGTATCTATTAATATTTGAATTCATTTCAATTAATATTTCCAGTTACAAGCCATTAGCCTAAAGGAAGTTGATTAATTTGCTCAATGGAATTTATAACTGGGACTCCGTATTTATTATGCACCCTTTCATCCTGTGAGATTTCATGCCATTCCGGCCAACTAACTAGATCCTGTGGATAATAACATTTGTCCATAAGGATCGACACTGGTGGAAATTTGGCCTCTCACTAATTCGCTAGATTCATTTCGGGAATATTTGCTTTTTTAAATCTGAAATGAAGCAGATGAACATTCCAGGTGCTCATGTATGCACTAGGTTTATTTATTTTCTTTTATTTTTAGCAATTACCAGCTCTCGTCTACAACAGAATCTACCCATCTGTCTACTGGATGTCTCTATCGGCAAGTTCGTGTTCGCATGACAGGGCATGGTTTTGTTCGTGTGGAAATATCCATGACATTATATGTACTGAAATTTATGCGATTCCTCCTTGCTTTCTTGTGCAGTAAACGAGGAATTATTTGTGAAGAATCTCGCAGTTAGACATTTGCCTGCAGCTCCTTGATGCAGCAGCAATAAACACACAACTATGTTTTCTGTAGACTAACAGTAACCTATGCCTTCATTATCCCTTTTCCGGGAATTTTTTTTTTCCGGAACATAGCCTTCTAACGCGGTCAATAGTCCCCTCCGAGCGTTTCGTGATCAACCTGAGGAACGGCGAGGTCTGAAATATAGTTTCGTGACTTCGCTTAATCTATCCTGAAAAGAGAGCCATTTGGGATGTCTGCGGGTGTGAAGTGCAAGCCACTTTCCTGAAGCATGTTCCCTCAGACGGAGCATTCAGTCACCTCAAATGACTTCATTTTTTTAAGGGAATTGAGTTATATGTCTTTGTTATCATAAAGGCAATAGTGGAGATTATTATATTGCTGTTATTGCAAGGTAAGCTACAGTCCTCACGGCAAAGGAAGAATTTGTAAGCCCAAGGGCTGCAATAGGGAGACCAGGTCAGGACGGAAAAGAAATACTTGAGTAGCGAATGAACTAGAAAGAAAACAAAGGAGACTGAATACATAAGCTAAGAAATAAGACAGCTATCAATAGCATGTATGTCTATGCGTGCTTAAAATTAAAAGCTAAATTAATATGAGCATAAACAAGAAAGTGGAAGCATATGGATGTTGTTAATCAGGCTGAGGAATAATATTTGTGCCGAGATATGTTTATTAAACTGCATGTAGCCTACGTTTAAATAATTGAAGAAATTCAGACATCAAAAGAAATATGACACTTACTTTAAACTTTGGTTCTTCTCTAAATAACTCTTATAAATCACTTCCTCATTTTGTATCGATGTATCCTCACACTTATGTCTGCGTGCTGATTTTATGGTTAGGATCCCAGGTTAACACTCGGCACCGAGGAAAACCAATTAAAAAGTCACGAACTTTGAGGTCACGTGCATTTAATGGTCAAGTCTGAGTTAGACTGTATAGCTAAAGTAGTTGTCAAGATGGCAGCTGAGAAAGTAAACTTGTATTGCTTCTAAAACAAGCAGCTAATCCCATTAGCACCGTTTTTTTATCATTCTTCGCCCGTGAGAGATTAAAATTATTAATTTGCCACGATGATTATTACAAGCAACAAATCTTAAAGAAGAATAATTTAAGATTATTACTTTTATCCTCCGATTTCATACGGGACAAGTTAATAATTTAATCGTTGTGATCATTTCAAGTAATAACGATATTCTGATGCTGTATATAAGGAATTTGCATATTTTTATTTACTGAAGTTATTTCAGACACAAACTTGTATCGCATAAAGAGACCTTACTGACTTGACAAGCACTAGAAAAAGCGTATCATATGTCGCAGGGATGAATAAATAATACCTAACACAAAATGCTGTTACTGGGCATAAAATCGTTGCTGTTAAAAATAAATTTCTTAGGACTTGAAACAATTATTATCGGAATACTGTGACTGATTCTTTTAACAGATCTTCATCAAATACATCAAAGTTTACACATTTCATGAAAAAAGACGCCAGAAAACTATGAAACAATGAGACAGTAGTCATTTTAAGGGAGCGCTGTTTAAACAGAAAATAACATAATCGTTCTACATTCACAAGAATTAACGATGAAATTCATTACTGCACAAGAAAAAATCTTCTGTTATCAACTAGGAATGAGTTCTCCCGAGAAATTAACAAGATTTTTGTTTAGAGGAATTACTGGGTAAATAAAATCTCCAAATGGAACAGACCAGGTTTCAGGTGCACGTCAGTCCACACGGAATGACAGTACACTCATATCGATTTGACTTCAGCTCTGCCCCTGCCCTATAGAACACACTTCACTAATTGACATTAATTAACCAGTCCTTTAAGGTTTAAGTTTTATCATAAGAGCTCCTATTCATTATTATATATACATTGGATCTTTTTATTAACTCTCAACGGAAAACAAGGTTTGGAGGTTCCTAAAACTACACAAAAACAAAGTAATAAGAAAAGTACATGCATGGACAGTAAACTGAAAGAACAGGGGTAGTTTTTTCGAAAAAAACTTACGAGAAACCAGAGAATATTATTCCTAGATAAAAAAAAAACGAGAGATTTGGATATTAAGGAGAAGATGGGAGACAAGGTTAAGGGCCATTAAGAGGTTTTAAGAGAAATGAAGTGAGTTTTTACGAACGGGATAAAAACACTTAAAAGATTAATTAGGAAACAGATATTAGAAACGGATGAAAGATGGTATCAGATAAGTGCATTCTTATGGGAACTGTAAATTGGAAGGGTACTTGAGGAATAATAAAAGAGAGGACCAACAAGGTGAAAGTCTTGAGGGATGATTATATTTCTGAAAGTGGGTGAAAAATTGATTCTCGGGCATCGGAATTGATAAAGGAAATAATGGGATCACTTTTCAAAAACCCACCCGGAGATTTATAAGGAAAACTAATGAAAGAACATGTAATGGGAATGTCAAAACGTACGATTTTTACTCAAGTTCAGTCAAAGAGATAACGAATGTTAGTCGGGGCACTTGGCTAGCGAGTAAAGCAATTTTGAAAACACTGAATATGGCTTGCTCTTTTGCGAATAAAAAAAAAAAAACATCATGGCGTGTTTGCAAAGGATAGGCAAATACAAAAAGGAGGTTATTATATATATATATAGTTAATAAAAATATATATATATATATATATATATATATATATATATATATATATATATATATATATATATATATATATATATATATATATACATATATATATATATATATATATATATATATATATATATATATATATATATATATATATATATATATATATATATATATATATGTATGTATAATGTTGATCAAAGCATTGAACGGTCACGGATATCTTTGACAGAGTGAAGAAATGTGAAGCAAAGAAATGAGGTAAGGGTGAAAAAAGTATTAACTACGACCCATAAACATCACAAAAAAATTATGAGAAAACATGCAGAACAGGGCACAGAAAACGTAACAAGAAACGTATACGATATGCTTTAAAATCTCACCTTAAATTAAATAACATTAACGTGTCATTGAGGGTTAAAAAGTAAATAAATAAGCATAACCCTCTAAACAACAAAACGATTTGCTTGATGTTTATTTAGAAAAAAGAAAGCAGGTATAAATGCGGGAAGATTCTACACCAAGCTTCCTTATCAAAGAGAAACGTCATAGACATATTATATAAGAAGGAAATAAAATTTGAAAAGAAAGTGAATGTTTCATAGAAAGCTAACGAAGATATTTACGACCTTTTCTAATTTTGTTCATTCCAAGAAATGAAGGCTATGGAATCACTCTTCGAAATTCTATATTTAACCTTTACACATATTAGTGTCTTTAATTCACTCAGATTACTAATTAAACAGTTTTTCTTCGTCATAAATATATTTGTACATCTCATCACTGAAACCAGACTTTTTTTCACTATTATGAAATAATATTGTTTTTTTAAACCAACATGGAACTGGCATACACCTAAAGTTGAGTCCGGCTTCTTTTTTCTTCTGGCATCATCGCGAGAACTTGCGAGCTTCCAATACTCCTAAGAAGACATTGCAGCTTACTTTGTGAGCCTCTCTCTCTCTCTCTCTCTCTCTCTCTCTCTCTCTCTCTCTCTCTCTCTCTCTCACATGGAATATTTTTTCAGTCCCCAAGATGGGAATATGTATTATCAGGAAAGGTCGGGGGGAAAGAGTGGGTTCGACAAGGGATTGTCGAGGGCAGGAGAGGAACGAGATCTTTATTCAGTCCAATATTCGGCAAGCTTTGCCCGAATGATTTAGAGCGGAGATTTATGCCGTGAATTGAACCCCCTCTCTCTAATATCATTACGGATAAAGACGCATCGGAAGGAATTTTTTCCCAGGGATGAAAGGTTTCTCTCAGTGCAAATAGTCATGGTGTTGAAATTTCATTTATTTTACGTTGAACAAAGATGACTGAGAAAGCATCTGTTCTGTTGGGAGTTTAGTTATGCTATAAGTTGTCTTGAAAATCGAAGGGTGAATTATAAAAAATATAAATAGGTTGCAATGTATACACACACACACACACAAATATATATGTGTGTGTGTGTGTGTGTGTGTGTGCAAGTATGAATGCAATGGGATTGAATTACATACAATTACTACATTTGTTAAATACTAACACAAATTTCATGTATTCAGATACTGCACGGCGTCAAGAAATAACACAAGTTCTTAATGGAATTCAGCACTACGTGAAAGCAGCGCCACAGAAGGCTGTAACCAGTGTTCGATCCCCTTAATCCAATATTGGTAAGATCGGGTCCTGTCTCGTTTCGCTGCTCTGAGTTTATGGCCGGAAAACATCAATATCCTCAATATTTTACGCACATAAGTGTAGCTCCTGACCCATGGCGCAAACGTAAACTAGCTTTCCAAAGTATGATGTAATAAAATAAAAACATACTGTACGTCTGAGACATGAAGTTTTATCTCCGCCTGACTTTTATGCAGCGCGTTGATAAACAGCAGAAGGGTGAGTAAACTTGAAGTAATGAAAGCGGTAAAAGAGTATAAAGGAAGTAATACTCAACAACTTAGCATGGAATAAACAGCCAATTTATATCGAAATTCGGTATGAAGAAAAGGCCATCGTACATTCTACAGGAACAACCACTGAATGTTTGTTATTGCCTCAGTAACAAAAGACACGAAAATTTTGGTTGAAATTATCTGATAAAACGACGTGTAATAAAAAAAAAGGGGGTGGGGCTTCATTTATAACGATACCCTGAATATTGGCTCTTGAGACAATGATAAAAAAATAAAAAAATAAATACATAAATTCATAATTAAATAAATAAATGAAATGTGAATTAATGAAATTCAACAACCCAAACAACGACACAACCAAGTCCGGCCCTCATAACAGACGGCACTTGTACAGTAGGAGTATGCTATCGGGTCCACGCTCATTTCGACCTAGTTCCGCGGCTGCGTACAGTACTTCCATTTACTGTATGCTGCTGCAGCTCGTCTGGAACATACAAGCTGGACAATGTGGTCGTGTTTAACCTCCACTGCGGGGAGGAGGCTGTGGGAGAATGGAAACGGCTTATTTCTGTGTGGTCTGTTTGATCCGTTAAATGCGTCCTCCGCCATATCGAGGAAAAGAGAGATTTGTATTTTGGTTCTGGTCAGTTCTATTTATCGCATCGCTGTAGAATAGTAGGTGTTCAGTGTAGAATTCACTACGGAGGCGTGTCGAGTAAAAGGGTCAATGAAAATGTGTTTTTTTTTGGAGGGGGGCTTGTTTGACAGTAACAGTCATAACTATTTCCAGATAATGAATGATTATTATTATTATTATTATTATTATTATTATTATTATTATTATTATTATTATTATTATTGTTGTTGTTGTTGTTGTTGCTGTTGACAAAAGCGCCGTCTGGATGCCGTTCAGTTTACATTGCAGTTTTTTTATCTCTCGAATGAACTTATTTGTAACGGCAAGTATAACTATATAACTTCTCTCCAAAATCTATTTATTACTTAACGTTTATATTAAGAAACTGCAATAGAAACTCAACGGCATCCAGACGGCCATTCTTTTTAACGAAGTTTCTTTGAAAGAGAGTCTTCTTCAGAGATGATATTATTATTATTATTATTATTATTATTATTATTATTATTATTATTATTATTATTATTATTATTACTTCATAATTTTTTTACAAATCAACCTTCACATTCATTCTCATCATCTATTCAAAATACAGAATCTAAAATACACACACTCAGTACTAAATCTAGTATTTGGATCAATGCAAGATATATATTAAAAGCTACTGTGATGACGTACACGAAATAAAAATTAGCAGTCAGAAGCAATAAGACCGAGTCCTTTGAAAAGCCTCATGTCTGCCAAACTGTTATTACAGGGTAACGTCTAAGTGCTCTTACGATATTATATCCGTCAAGTGAAACTAACGATTGTAATTATGATAAAAAACTTTATTTTCACCATATCGCTTGAGAATTGTCAGTTGTTAGTGTCTTTGGTATGAATAAATAAACTGTTGAATTTTATATATATATATATATATACTATATATATATATATATATATATATATATATATATATTATATATATATATATATATCATATGTATATGATTCTATATATACTATACACACACACACACACACATATATATATATATATATATATATATATATATATATATATATATATATATATATATATATATATATATATGAAATTTATATATATAAGTATATACTGTATATTAATGGGCCTGTTCCCCAGGTCAAAGTTTTTTATTGCTTTAGATGTTTTTAAGAACAGAATCAATCATCTTACTTCTGTAAGATGATTAATTCTGTTATATATATATATATATATATATACATTATATACTTAATATATATATATATATATATATATATATATATATATATATATATATATATATATATATATATATATATATATATATATATATATATACCGGCCTTCTAAAGCTGTTGTATTTTATTTCTTGTAGTATATTTGATATTTGATTGACTTCGTCATAACTCATGCCCATGTGAGGAATCATACAAAGAACCAATGATTTTAGATTTTTTTCAATTTGTGGTATATGTTTTGATATTTACAAAATTTTGATTAATAACCATATATATATTAGGTCATTTAGGCATTAAGGGTGACGGAACTTTTCTAATCCTTAAATACTCGGGCAGGGGATTGCTGAATTTCAGAATGAAAAGCCAGTTAGAAGTTTACCGATTCAAGTTTTTTTTATGTTAATGATATTTTTGAGCTGAATGTTTTCTGTCTGCATTATCGGGTCTAAGGGCAGGAAAGCCAACTTACCGCAGTGGCAGCAGCAGCATATTAAAATTAATGAGTCGACGTTGTTCGAGTTTTCAATAGGTCTTGACCACGAGCACTCCTCCATCTTTGATAATATTAGCAAGGTGTCCTGACGTCGCCATCCCATCGATCTGTTTTAAAGTTGGTTTTTGTCCCTGTTGGCAGCTGAGGGCTCTTGGTGTTTAAAAGATTCATAATTTTACAGTACTGGTGTTGTTTATTTTGGTTTAATTATTTTATGCTTATGGTTTCTTTTAAAATCTTTGTAAATATTTTTAAAATAAATTAATTTAAGCTCATTTTATTGTTTTTGTTGTTTTCTCCTCCTTTAAATTAATCATGACAACCCCTTGTTTGTGGATCTGAGTATATTAAAGAACCTGGAAAACGGTCCTCTCGGGTCGTTTTTTGTAAAACCAACTTTTAAACAGATCGATGGGAGGATGGTTCCTTTTATAAATGAGTGTAAAAAAAAATAATTTTTTTTCTTTAGGTGGGAGGTGTCGTTAAGTGATGGTTTTGCGGGAACCTGTTTCCGCTCGTTCCCTTTTGTGGATTGCTGCCTCCTTACCTTCAACTTTTTTTAATGTTTTCGTGGTGCGTTTTTCTGTCTGATATATGCAATTGTTTTTTGAGTCGAAAGTGATAAGTGGAGCAATATATATATATATATATATATATATATATATATATATATATATATATATATATATGTTTATAAAGCTACTATATATATTTATATGGTTTTTTTATATATACTTGTAAATATTTTTAAAAAATAAATATATTAAGCTCATTTTATATATGTTTATACATATATAGTTTATATACAGTATATTAAAGAATATAACATACAGTTATATATATATATATATATATATATATATATATATATATATATATATATATATATATATTCTTACATAAATATACAGTAAGTGTATGTATATATGTATATATATATATATATATATATATATATATATATATATATATATATATATATATATATATATATATATATATATATATATATATATATATATATATATATATATATATATATATATATATATATATATATATATATATATATATTAATATTTAATTCTTACTAAGTACCTACCCTTTACGAAATAAAAATAATATTAAATTCATGGCCCATGAATTTCTAAACTTTAGGTGTTTATACCATGAAAAAATTGCTAATAGGGCGTGAAAGGACACCCTGCATATCATTTTAAAGTAAAGAGTGTATAATTTTACTCGATAAAGTATCAAGCTAAAAACATGGAATATATCGTGACAAAACTGGGAAACGCATAAATGGCTAAGTAAAGAAACGACGAAAATATCCAAATAATTTAGGAAACACGTCAAGCGAACAAGGGAAGTTCTGTCACTTCGCAAGGAGAGTGACATGAAGACAAGCGAATAAATGGAATGACCTTCAGATTTAAAATATAATATACATACACCTTGTCACATGATTTTAGATTAACTGACAAAACTCAGTTTTCCTCTCATGAAAGGATCATAACCGAAAGAAGGTACGACGATTTATATGTTCTTTTTGCTTGCTTCTTTATGACTAGTGAAATGATCAAGCTGTATTTTTAGCTTTTTTAACAGATGAAACACTAGCTTTCACGGAAATGTCTAGCTATGAAATTTAAATCGTAATCAGATATGTAGGTACAATACTTCGAGTCAAGTCCAGCAAAAAAACAGGTATTCCAAATTGAAAAGTTTAATTTTTCGTGCAGTAAGACTGTTCTCTCTCTCTCTCTCTCTCTCTCTCTCTCTCTCTCTCTCTCTCTCTCTCTCTCTCTCTCGTTGTGAGTATGTAAGGTTAACAAAAGCAAGATGAAGTAACCTGCAAAGCCGTATTCCGAAGTAATGCTTTATACTACCCAGCTCACAATAGTAATGCACCATTACATAAAGCGATGGTTTTGCGTCCTATCTTATTAAACTGAAGCGCGTAATCGAGAAAATAGAATAAGTACATTATCTCTATTGTGTTTCCTAAAGCTTGATCGTAATGTTAACGAAATAATCTCGCTGTGGAAACATGAAATTCGATAACAAAGGGGTTTGTGTGGAAAGTGTCGCGTTTGTTGGTAATATCATTTATTAACCTGAAACGGGAAGACAAAAATGCTTCACAAGATGAGTGACGATTACATTAAGATATACTTGTGAAGATTTTTTTTTTTTTATTTCACGCATCCGTTTGTTAAAGCATGTCATTGTTAGACGAGAAGGTATTTCTTCATGCGAGAAATTTGATTGGTTCTTTATTTTTGTCATAAATGTTTCTTGATCACTGCTTCAGAGAGAGAGAGAGAGAGAGAGAGAGAGAGAGAGAGAGAGAGAGAGAGAGAGAGAGTAATAAAATAAAACAAGCCTTCACGATCAGGATTTTTAATCTCGCTTGCATGACATTTTTTCCTCAAAACTATGCTTCATCTGTTACAAAACAAATAAGGTAAACAAAAATACAAAAGAAATTTAAAAAAAAAAGGACCAGGCGCATTCAAGCGAATGGAAAAAGCTAAATCCTTTATAAAAAAATAAAAGTAAGCGTATAAAAAAGGAATGATGTCATAGGATGAGCCACGATTTTTCTCGTGAATTTTACACGAATATGTCGAAAAGAGACTTAGCTTGTACATTTTTTATTACCATCTATTAATAAAATACATATATAAACAACTCACTCTTTGGTTCTTTTAATAATTCATTTGTCTGTCTTGTCCACTTCCAACCACTAATTTTTTGCGCTCTTCTGACTGCTTAACAGTCTTCGCTAAATACGGATATCATCTAAACTGTGCCACCTGAACTGTATCCAAAATAACCGTGATAATAAAATATGAGGAGAGTTCATTATTTTCCTTAATTTACTTTGCATTAAAGACATCTGAAATTTGTACAGGAATGTAATCAATTTGTATCATCATGGAATTCCACGTGCTCTATTTCTTACTCTTTTTCCAAGAAAATATTCCATTTTTTTGCAATTGAGTTCATAGAGAACATATTTGTTCTATGTAGAGTATTGTGTGCATATAAATATGTTTACTACAAAGTTCCCAATATTGACCTCTTCATTATTTCAAAGTTAAAGTGAAGTATCCCAAGAAAAAGTAATACATACAAAGATTGGTGCCTATCTGCTGGTTAGGATATATACAGGATTAGTTGATCAGTAAATACTGGATATTTCTTTTTTGTTTGAATTCTGCCTCTGCGTGAAAAGGAAATATTAATACACGAGTTTTCACTGATACTTTGTATAAAAGTTGGGAGTTTTATATTGTTATCGAAAACATGTTTTAATAAAAATTATTGAAACTTTAATGCCTATTGAGTGATTCTGAAAAAAGCGTATAAATCAAGAAGAATCTTCGTGACTGACAAGCAGTTTTTTCAAAGTTTTACTTAAATATACAAAATGCGAAAAAGTAAAATAACAGTTCTTATTTGCTGTAATTTTATCTTTAAGTTATTCAGGTAAATTCTAGTACTCCAAAAGGGAAAAAACAAAATTATATATATAAATCTGCATATATAGGAAAAACATGAAAAACTAGCCTAAATATGTATTGATCATGCATCCATTTTAATGATACATTATTTTGCATAACAAATATATTCCTCGCATGCCAACTGTTTTTTATTACCTAACCATTTGCTATATTAGTTATAAACGTAATAAAGTTCTCACTGAGATTATGGTATCCTTTACTAAGCAAATTATAATTGTAACGTAGCATGCTTTGATGTTTTGGTAGAATTCACAATAATCTGTTTATGAGTTCTAGACGTAACAGCTGAACTGACTTACTATTGTGCTTATATACGACAAGGTAAACAAAAGGATACTCATCTCAATTTTAACTTCAGGTTCTCGTGTTTTTGTCCCATTATTGTAAAGCTGATGACAATGATAATCATAATGAAAATAATTCTGATGCAATTATAGTGAATAATGACCAGTCATATTATATCTTTATTGCAGGTGAAAACCAGTGAGATTCCAACACAAAAATTTCTAGTAACTAGAATGTATTTTTCATTTTCCGTGAAAATGGCAGCTGTTATTTTCATCATACTTTTTCGTTTCCTGATAATGAAAGGATCTCGGAGCTGATTAATAAGTCTGTCATTTAAGATCCTAGTCTTCTAATGTTATCTTTATTTAATTCTTTTTAAATATAAGTATATAGTTCATATTTTTCCTTATATGAATATTCTCATCTCGCAAAAAGGCAGGAACCACCCTAACAATAAAAATGCAAGTGATTTAACAATCATATAAAACTAGGTGGAAAAAAAAGGAGTGAGGGAAAGGACAGTCTCTGAGGGGAAAAGAAAACCGAATAACTGAGGAAAGCGAAGAGCCACAACTCATCATGGAGGTTTCTGATGGCGTGTATAACTGCAGGGGACGACCGCATCCATCCATACCGTTATGTCCAGCACATCAGACTGATGCGAGTAATTACGTAAACAAAGAAACCCCATTATCTTGAATCTGTTACCGCAAAATATGTTGGTAGCACTAATTAGCGAACCGAAGAAAAAAACCGAAATGTCCTCGGTTTGAAAACAAGAAAAGAAATTAGAACCAGGTCATCCTGATGACGTCATTAAATATCCCACTCACTAACAGGTTTACGCAATACCCTGAATGATGCCAACATTAAAATGTATCTTTTAATATTCCTGTTGCATTAGTGTCCATTTGATAATTTCTTTAATTATAAATTAGTGAGCGAATTACCGCCTCTCAGAACACGTGCAGAAGCTACCAGTACTCTGTGGATATTTACATGAGCTCCTTTGAGAGATCTCTGTTTCTTGAAGATTAGATTGAGAGAGAGAAAGAACCTTAGTTAAACAATACATATACAGTATATATGTATATAATATATATATATATATATATATATATATATATATATATATATATATATATATATATATATATATATATATATATATATATATATATAGAGAGAGAGAGAGAGAGAGAGAGAGAGAGAGAGAGAGAGAGAGAGAGAGAGTGAGAGTTCTGGCGATGTTACGCCGAAGATTTATAGTCTTTCTCTCTCCCTTCTTTCTCAGAATATGTCAAGAAAAGAAGTGAAGATGACGATATGCACGGAGCCGAACTCCATTAAAACAGCTATAGGGTACGGCTATGAAAGCAATGCGCGTAGTTACGGAAATAATTAAAGAGGATTACATACAGTACAGTATGTATACACTCTCGCGTGAATTGTTAGCAGCAATGTGAGAACAGAGACTGCAGATGATCAAGAAATAAACTTGATGTGAAAATTATAAAAGTAGGACAGAGAATATCTATTTAGAACTCTTTAAAATCAATTTTAGTTTTTAGATCAATTTAAGTGGAATGCGCAGCTAAGCATGCATAGGTATTCCATGTGGAGGTCATATTTTCAATTGCCTCTTATGTTAAAGAGAAAATCATATGCGAAGATTTATGTTACTGATAGCCTTCATTCTATGATATCTTAATTGGTGCATGAATGCATCGAAACCTGATCTTCCAGTGCATTTTAAGTTAGTTTTTAACCTAAAATTTATTTAAATTTAAATTACACACTCGACGTTGAGAGAGAGAGAGAGAGAGAGAGAGAGAGAGAGAGAGAGAGAGAGATGTGGGATTCAATGACATACAATAAACGAATCTCAAAAGAAAGAATCCGATCTTTCTTGTTCTATTTACTCGTATACAATAAATAAGGCTTCATGACCAAACGTTTCAACAAAGGTCGAAGAAATCTTTGGCAAAAGAGTTTAATCCGAAGTAAAACCTCCTTCTGGTCTTCCACGCACCATGCAGAGCTAGAGACCTCTTGAAAAAGGCATAATATGCTAATGGTCCATAATCCAGGTGCTTGCATGCAAGACACTCCTACGATGTTGCTTCACGACACTGATTTTTTGCATAATCTTTTCTGGCTTTTAGTCTTGCGAAAGAACTTCATTCTTGAGAGATCAAAGATGGTAGCACCGGTAAAAGACTCTTCGGAGAACAAACTGTCCGTAAACCACATCACAGCCATGATCATAAGTGACAATACATGACTGCACAGGATTTCGTTCAAAATTCACGAACTACTAACCTAACGTTTTACATATTTATCTCTTATTTGAATGAGAAAACACATTTATTTCATAAAACAAGACCAAAGTGTGTTTCATATGAGCAATTTCTATCATATATTCCAAAACTGTAAGAAAATATCACGTATGGTCAAACTTCAAAAAAAGAAATGAAAAATTTCCAACGCCTTTGTTAACTTATCGCCGATGCGTTCAACAAAAAAATGTCTTCGTCAAACCTTGGTTCAACGATAAAATTTGTAATAGTCCTATTTGATGATTTTTTTTGCCTCAACGCTGAAAAAAAACACAAATTAATAAATACGAAAGTATTGATGTAGCTACAACGCATCCACTGATATCATCGGGTGGGCGGGGCCTGTGTGATGCAACCATTTAAGCGGCGGCAACATGAAATACCTGGAACACAGGTCTCCAATGTTTTCAGACAATGAAATGACCTTGAATATAATTATTTTACATTTGTTAAAGGAATATTTGGACTTTCATAAAAAATAAAATGATTATGTTATATTTCATAACCACTTTAAAAATTATGGTTTCGTAGCAAATAATTGCTTATGCAATTATGCTTTTGTTAAAGCCAAGATTTTCTTCTTAGGCACAGGTATGTTAGTTTTTGTTTACTCGCTAAAAATGCATCACACTTAGCATTCACAGTTCTACATCAACAATTTCTTCATATTCTTGCACTTCAAGTTACCTTATGAATGAGTTCATTATACACCAAAAGCAAGCACGATTTCCAAGAAAATAAAATTCTTAGTTAAACAGAGTGTTGCGTTGGGCTTGGCGTTAACACTAATAAATGTGTAGACTAATAACTATCGTCTTGATATAACTCAAAGAATCACCACCTTTTACTTTTCAAAACAACAGGTAATCTCCCAAAATTAGTCCTTTAGTAAACGGGATCACATCTCAGAAGCCTTAAATTATTTTAGTTAAGCCTATAAATCATTTTGTAACATACAAGAAGTTTAAACGTTGCATAAAACATCAAAATTCAAAGAAAATATTTTTGTAAAAAAAAAAAAACATAATAAATTCATGTCAATGATTATGTATTAGATCAATGCAAAAAAGAGATCATGCTCATATACCCATAAGGAAAATTATGTTATCTTTGAATTCGCAAACTCATCGGCATGTGCGACATTGGAAATAAAAAAAAGAATTTAGCACTACTTGGAAACCGTAACACTTAATCAGATTGTGGACAACACAAATAGAATTATGCTGCATTACTACTGGACATGGCTTTAGATGGCTGATATTCGAGGCTAAAAAATGGTTATACTTCTAAGGAGGGCTATCTTTTTGTGGTAATGATTTTTTAAAGTGCTTTCAAGTAATATTCAGCCTGTTTGGCTTGTTTGCCATGAACATTTTGGCGGTCTTCCAAACTTCTAATTTTATGCCACCTATTGGAACAAATTCGGATCTTACTGAGTCCGACCGTTTTGAGGTTCAACACATCACTGGAAAGATGTCAATTCTAGTTGTAAAATCAACGGAATTCATATAAAATAGTTATGATGACTTTATATAAAACATATCTAAAAGCTAAGTTATTACCTATATGAATTACTTATCATACATATATGAAACTAATACTAAATATAGGAATATAATACTTAAAGGAATCTGTAAACACGAAAAGAATAACGTTTTTAATAAATGATTCTGATGACCACCCTCATACCATTAAAGACGAAACATTCTACTCGATATTTCTGCATCCAGCCCACTGTAACTGTCTGTTGTTACACTTAACGATTACATATATATATATATATATATATATATATATATATATATATATATATATATATATATATATATATATATATATATATATATATATATATATATATATATATATATATCTAATAATATATATATATACACATTCTAGAATATATATATATATATATATATATATATAGAACCCTTCTAAGAGAAAAAGGCTTATTGTTTAATATATTATCCATAAGGGTGTTTGCTTTTATTCAACAAGGTTCGTAATGTTTTTAGAGGTTAGTAAATACAATTTCGTACGTTTTGTCATGCTATCCCGCACAGTGGACGAGACTACCTTTCGTCGAATTGAAGGTATTAAAAATTTTTTAAAATTTGTGCGAAAATCATTATTCCTTAATTACACGCTTTAGTATATAGCCAAGGATATAATTATGACGAAAATGGAATAGTATTTCTGGGGGGTTACAAATACTGGTAATCGATGTAATTTCACATACTTTCATTATATAGCACTAATGGATCGTTGTGAAGTTATATGTAGTAAGTAATAAAATTATACGTATTATGCAGTGCATAATAATATCTCTACATAAATTGCAGCGTAGCCAATTACTTTATAGACTTAAAATTATCACTTTAGTTTATTTGTATAAGACTTAAAACTGAACGGGTAATAATCTTAATAATAATTCTTTGTTCTTATTTTAACTCTTTCTATACTGCTCTATTCCTTTCACTGGAAAAATTATAATGAAAATAAACGTTCATTCTAGGTGAGGGTCATGTAAATAAAAAACCTAGTATATAGTAAAATAAATAATAATAAACAGAATCAAATACTGAGCTAGCAAGAGGATTAATTTAGTTAAATATAAATGGTAATATTATCATATCATGTGTTATTTGTATGCCTGCCTGTTAGTTGTTCTGTTGTTTAATCTTTCGTCTTTCGGTTGACTTGAATAAAAACGTTTCTTCTGGAGAGTAAAAACAAGAAAAAGACCCGAAATTAGAGTAAAGCAAAAGGGAAAACAAAAGCATGCAGTAAATTCCAAATCAGAGGAAAAACTCACGGATATGCATTATGACAGCTGGTGCTCTCTTCCCAAGCTCCACTGAAGTGTGACCTGAAACGGAAATGAACGTCAGAAACAGTGAACTTGTATATTAAAAGGTGTTTCTTTGGTGATGAGTATCTCAGATTCATTTGGCATCTGAAATGTCGAAGGGTATTGAGAGATTTTTCTTCTATCTGACACAAAGATGATGTCGGAAACATTACATGTAACATTTTGTAAATATCTTAAATTCTATGAACTTGAATATACATAAGAGAAAGAATGGGTGAACAATACATGTGTTTTTTTTTTTCTTGGAAACGTTTCAGTCAGTGATGTGTATATTTCCAGTCATGCTTCTATCGTCAAAGTGAAGCATGAGCAGACTTTGTATGCATGCGCGTGACTGGTATTGCATATAGGAAGAAGGTATGTTGGGACGCAATGTCTTTTAAATGCTTCTGTCCATAGAAAAATGACTAGAAAAGAAATGCCCCAGCCTCCTTCAAAGTAAAGGGACAGTGCAAGTAAGCGTACGAGGAAATAAGACGAGTAACGAACACTAAATGGCAAATCTTCATATCAAACAAGGTGATAACTGGAAAGACTCAAAAGAAGATATGAAGTATGGATTTGTTTGGAGAATCAAAAACATAAAGTTAAGGTAAATGAAAACAAAAGTAAGGTCATCAGTGGAAATGGAAGCAAATAATTCATGGAAGGTTAATCCTATGCTTCAGAAATTATGCAATTTTCACCCTACACACAGAGAAGACACTCTTATTTACCATTCATTTATCTTTCGAGGAAGGAGGATCACACAGCACGAGCAGAAGTTCCTACAATGTTTTTCTGTAAACCTGTACAATAGCAAAGATATACAAAGCCAGGTTTTTTTAGAGGAATACCCTAATACCCACCACTTTTAAACGCAATACAATACTCATATACTTCCCATCAAAGTAAAGGAAATGAGTCAGTTCCGTCATCGGAAATACAGCAACAATAGTGGACCACTGAATAGTTAAAATTTAACAGCCTAAGTTCAACAGATTTATATGATGGTGAGGAACGCAAATAAAAAAAATGTAATAAAGGCATGACGTACTTTGATAAAAAAAAAATAAATATGCAACTAATAGTAAAATACTGGATAATGTGAAAGCATTCGTTTATTTGTGGCTCTTTCGTTCAATCTTTCTGATCGGAATGATTTTTGATCGATAAACAAATCTGGTTCACTGATATACGAAATGATAACATTAAAAATCCAGAAATCAAATTCAAAGCGGCTCCCTTGCACGGAGAGAGAAACACGCTCACACACACAGAAACACACACACACACACACACACACACACACACACACATATATATATATATATATATATATATATATATATATATATATATACAAGTGTGTGTTTATATATATAAACATGTGCTTTGAGAGCATGATAGAGAATTAAATAACTAGATCTGATGTAAACACAAATAAATAACTAGATCTCTCTCTCTCTCTCTCTCTCTCTCTCTCTCTCTCTCTCTCTCTCTCTCTCTCTCTCTATCCTTTACACCCACCCGAAAATATGCGTTAATGGATTCGGTTTTATCCAACGATCAAACTTGCAATATGAAAATTAGCTCTGCATCCTTGATGATGGCTATCAAAAAACTCAGTAAAATATTAACTGTATTGCAGCCAAATCGATACTGATGATAATACACGATATTTTTATTGCTGTTTACTGTTCATATTAACTCGACCATTCACGCCAGTTAAACTGAAAATGCACTCAAACATACCATATATATATATATATATATATATATATATATATATATATATATATATATATATATATATATATATATATATATATATATATATATATATATATATATATATATATATATATACATAAATACCTATATATATTATATATATGCATATATACATATACATGTATATATTTATTTATATGTATACTGTTATACATACATATGCATATATCTATATGTAGGTATGTATGCATGTATGTATATGTATGTATATACGTGTATATATATGTATAATATATACAGTATATACATATATGTGTGTATATATATACAGTATATATGGGTATGTTTGCGTGTATTTTCAATTCAGCTGACATGAATGACCGAGATCTTAGCAACAGCAAATAGCAATAAAAAAAGTAGTACATTAGCATCAGTATCAGTTTGGCTGCAGTACAGTTAATATTCTGCTGAGTATTTTAACAGCCATTATCAAGAATGCAGAACTAATCTTCATATTACAAGTTTGATCGTTGGATAAAACCGACTCCATATAAAAAGAATTTTTTTTTATACAACTATTAAGGGCTGTTTTGTGGCTGTAGTAGAATATTCATTTCATATTTTCTATGTTATGCCTAAAGCTTTCGACCCTAAAAGTGGTTCATCCCTTTAATCCCTGGACCAATCACAGCTCAGGTCTACTTTTCCATCCGCATGTAGAGACAAAATGATTGTAAATCCAATTTGTAAACCAGCAGTCACTTGAAAATGCCACAGAGTGGAGAAACAGGTGTCGTGACAAAATAGAATAAATGGAACAAAGAAGTTTGTTTGTTCTTCACCGAAGATTGACGCCTGAGAATCAGAAAAAACTCCGACGATATGAAGATTCCGGCAAAACACTCACTGATGCCACAAAAGCAAGTGCTTTCAATGAAAACTGTATAATGTATATATACATATATATATATATATATACATACATACATACAAACATACATGCATGCGTACATACATACATGCATGCATACATACATACTTTCCTTTTCGAAATTCTTTGATTCCAATGCTATGAGGAAAAATACTTCCTCCTCGATTTCTCAAGTCAAAAGATGTATCAAGGAGAAATGAAATTACCTCACCTCTTTGAAGCTGTCATAACTTTTCATTTTCAGTTTAACTAGAAACGTAACTTCACTAACGCAAGAGAATACGTGATGATAAATTAGTTTTCTTTTCCGTGTAAATTTTTAATATACGTTGATGAAAAGAATTTTAATATGTGTTGATAAAGAAAATGTAACAACTTTAGTTATGACTGCCGTGCCGAATGCGAAATTTTGAGGTTTTATTTAATACATGACTCACTAAAATAATGAATGATATTCCTGGCATGACTAGGCCTAAAAAATAAAATATTCCAAATTTAAAAACAATTTAATATTATTTTACAAACCAGAAATCAGATAAAAATTAATAACAATAATCCATGATTAAATATACTGTAGTGAGTATCCTAATTAAATAATTCTAGTACATCAATGGGAATGGTGCCATATATTACCAATGACATGGAACATTCCGGGCACAACACACAATTTTCTATCATGAGAAGCTTTTTTAAGTTTTATTTTGCGCTCAAGCAAACCCTACATGGCTTGGTTTAAGTAAGAGACGAAGACCAGTCTGTAAATCTCACACCGTAAAACATTAGCATCAACAACAATCTAAATTCATTAAATCTGACCTTTGCCCAGTCTATGACAGAAGGCACATAATTGGGACCATTTTCAATGTTTGTAAGAATGATGTTGAGATGTAAGCAAATTTCTACCGATTACTATGTGCAGCTTTCTTTCTAAAAACATACAGTATGTGCATCTACATATATAAGTGAAACGTTTGCATGCAAAACAAACACAAGAAAAGAACAATATAAACAATTGTTGTCCCGAGCAATACATCATCCAAAATCCCAACCCATCTGAAATCGTTGTCGGTTTTTTTTTTTTATGCAGGAAATAACCAATCAGTATAAACTGTCGGGCATTACCAGAAACCAACTCTATGAATGTATAAAAATGACTGAAACTGAATAAATATGACAATTCCTAAAACAAAACGTCTGCAAATGTGGAACCGTACGTGAAATGTCGACTTACTATTTGCACAGACAAGCCTTGCAATTCCCGAATACTTGAGTCTTAAAGAAAGAGATAAAATGTCAGTGAGCTTTACGTAAATTTAGGATTACGGTGCCTGTAATAAAAGTGGTCCCACTGAAGAATGTAATAGAAGATGATTTATAGGGAATGAAATGGAAAAAAACTTTAAACTTTCTTTCTACAAAGCACGATCATACAAGTGCCAGTTAACGCGCATTGTCAACAAATAATAATGTTAGCCACTAAACGGAAACACTTCGAGACATTCCATGTCTTTATGCTCTTATTTTCTTCTTGCGCCATCCCACATCTGCTGTGAACCAGTAACCGGGGAGCGAACCAAGGAACTATAGTACCAGAGAGAACCATAGAGAGGTCCGACTTCCTAGGTGCAGCGTAATTTGGCCGCCGTTTTGATTGTGTGTAACTGGAGCTGCAGTGACAGCAACGTTTTTTAAACAAATATGCTCTGAGTGCACTGCAACCCACTGTAGGGCCAACAGTTTGTCTTTATACTGGAACATAACAAACTGCCAATGTTTATTTACTTGACAGCTGTTATGACTGTCAAGCCTTCGCAAATACCATGCCTTAGCAAAATATGCACAAAATGCTATGGCTGTGCACAACCTATTGGAAATAGATAGTATTTAATCACTAATCACGTACCACCACCAAAGGCATCAACACATACACATAGCACACATCGTTTACCATTAAAATCACTACCAGTCCACCACCAAAAGCATTAACACACACCAAGCTTAATCGAGTTAGACAGGGCTATACTTATCTGTCAGTGTGAAGACCTGTTAAGAAAATACTCATTGGATTAATATGAATTCATTTACGGTTTTCTGTTTTTACGTAATTCCTTTTCTTTGGGTGCTTTATTCTTTATTTTCAATTAATATGTTAGTTTCAATGTAACATACAATTGCTTCATAAACTGTACACTTTGAGAACAATAATGAATAGTACATAGCCGTAAACAATCTGCTTACAAGCAGATGGGCTGACACACTAATGTCCTCACCTCGTGTTGTCCTTTGGAAAAGAGTAGAAGGCCACTTCTTTGTTTGTGTTTGTATACTTTGTACAGTTAATGGCAGAACACTCTGTTCCTTTTGATCCAGAGGTTTTCTTGGTGTGGCCTGTGTGGTGTAAATGATCCATGGAGAGATAATTTGGTGTAGACTAGGCTGCAGTGACGGAATGATGCGTCTTTAGCAACCTCCAGTTACACACAATGAAAATAGCCGCCGGCGCTCACCCAATTACAATGCAGCACATAGGAAGTCGGCCCTCTCTATGGTTCTCTCTGTATAGTACATTCACATCAGCCGTGCATTTGGTGCCAAGCACCGTCCTTTACGACGCTCCTGATTGGCTAGTGGTCAGCCAATCACAGCACTGGAAAATGGCTAGTCTGCAGTCTCTCTCAAAACTCCAGACAGTGAACATCTCCGCTCCGACACCTGAGGAACATGTCTTTCAAAAGTTATAACTTTCATTACAGCTCAGTTTTACCCAAAGAATAGTAGTGTTTCCCAATTTCATCACTAAACATGTCAAGCCAATGGTTGAAGGATTATAATAATATATGAAGTATTTACTTCAATAAACTTAATGGTAAGATATTTGGTAGTGAAATAAACAAGAAATTTTTAAAGATAAAATGTATTCTTTCATTCCTTACATGGCATTGCAGTTCATTCATCATTTATCGTCTTGTGTCCCATAAAATTTCGTAGCTTAAATGTCATGGATGGCAATGCTACCTAAAAGTATAGGTAGGGCTATCAACATGAAAACAACAAGCAAGCGATTAAGAATATTAAAATGTGTGGGGATGCACACAGACTATAGCCTATCCCGGGCAACCAGCTAGCTCTTTCTTTGCACATTCCATACTTCTAGAGGAATCTCTTGCTTTCACTTGTTATTTGGGCCACACTTGAATGACGCTTGTATGTCAGGTCTTGCATTCCAGTTCAATAAACGAGCCTAGGATTATGTAATGACTCATCTATGGCCGTCCGAATAAAGAGGTAACGTCTGTACACGGGTACGACCAGCTGCACTTGACAGTGCGCCGAGTGCGGTAGCACTCTATCAGGGACCCATTTCCTCACTAAGCCCCCTACACCCTTCCCCCGACCCTTTGAATTTAGGAGGGAATCAGGCCTGGAGCTTTAGCTCTTTAAACTCGTCCCTAGGCAGAAGTCTGCGCAGATGTGTAAAAGTAAGCTTATCATATAGAACTCAATTCAAACAACTGTACGTCAACACCATGATAATGCATAAACCACAGACAAGTCATTACATAATCATAGGCTCGTTTATTGAACTAGAATGCAAGGCCTGACATACAAGCGTCATTCAAGTATGGCCCCAAATAACAAGCGAAAGTGAGAGATTCCTCTAGAAGTAAGGAATGTGTAAAGAAAGAACTGGCTGGTTGCCCAGGATAGCCTATAGTCTGCGTGCATCCCCGCACATTTTAATATTCTTAATCACTTGCTTGTTGTTTTCATATTGATAGCCCTACCTATACTTTTTAGGTAGCATTGCCATCCATGACATTTAAGCTACGAAATTTTATGAGACACAAGACGATAAATGATGAATGCACTGCAATGCCATGTAAGGAATGAAAGAATACATTTTATCTTTAAAAATTTCTTGTTTATTTCACTACCAAATATCTTACCATTAAGTTTACTGGAGTAAATAATTCATATATCATTATAATCCTTCAACCATTGGCTTGACACGTTTAGTGATGAAACTGGGAAACAATACTATTCTTTGGGTAAAACTGAAGTGTTATGAAAGTTATAACTTTTGAAAGACATGTTCCTCGGGTGTCGGAGCGTGGAGATGTTCACTGTCTGGAGCTTTGAGAGAGACTGCAGACTAGCCATTTTCCAGCGCTGTGATTGGCTGACCACTAGCCAATCAGAGCGTCATAAGGGACGGCGCTACGCACCAAATGCACGGCTGATGTGAATGTACTGTAGCAAACTTATGCCGTGCACTGTAATACCAAGCCAAAACTCCCAGTTCGGCAGATTGTATCTTCCACTGGTGTAAAGGGTGTTAAGAGAAGGCTAATATATATATATATATATATATATATATATATATATATATATATATATATATATATATATATAAACATATATATATATATATATATATATATATATATATATATAGATATATATATACATTTTGTTTTCCTGGCGATTTAGTTTGAAATATTCTCTGTGAGACAGGTAGCAACAATTTAGGGTAATTTAGCCTTGTGATTCTGACTTCGTGGGTCCAGAAAAACATAAAAAGAGGATACAAAGGGGGGAATTTCATATGAGCATAAGGCTCTTCCACTAAATGGAGATATTAGGTAAACATGTGGGCAAACTTAAAGGAGTGTATTTACATAAATGACGTTAGTACGGGAAAGAGGAATGCAAGTAGATTATTGATCCTGGAGGATTCCTATGGAGATGAATGAAACTGGGGGATTCAGACACAGTCCAAGAAGCTTCCACGATATGGGGTCCCTCTGAAATGAGAGATATGCACATTATAAGCCAGTAATGAAAATAGACAAAGAATAATGAATTCGAAGCTGCACTGAGGGTGCCAAGGGGCTTCAATGAATTAATGATAGCTTAGCACTGCCTACACTCGAGGAGCATGGACATTTGACAGGAGATTCGGTGATTACTGGCTCTCAAATGAAGTAAATGTTACGAGACAAAAGCATGACTGAATGGAGGTCTTCCAGGGCACTTTACTGTAAGGCAGATTTGGTTCCAGCGCAGAAAGCGGTCCGTGGATGACTTGCGATTTCCGAGGGCGAGTTCTTCCACGTGTTAGGATGCAAGGGCTTCAGTAAAAGGCAAGGCGATGGGGGCTTCTCGAAACGCCAAGCAAATGGAGTGGGTCATCGGTCCGGGAACACGTGGGTTTGGGCCGGAGTGCACAGAGGGAAAGTATACTTTGAAAGGCCACGTGGTTAGGATGCAAGGGCATCGATGGGCCAAGAGTTTTGGGGACTTCTTCCCTCCCTCTCTTCCAGCGCGCGTGTGAGAGCGAGGCCTCGTGGTTTTTCGCTTTTATCCCCTCCTTATGGGGCAGGGGCACTTCCAGCATATAGGGGTTGAATCATTTTCAGCTGATGCCCCAGAGGGTTTTTGCCTGGGAAAACGACCAGACAGAAATCACTTTTGCCTCAGAAATTATCTACTTAAAGGGAGTGGCCTTCAAACAGTTTTAATCTCTTGTATACTGACCGTATGAAATATTGAAATATCGATCGGCCAACAGTAAATGAAAACAAAAAAAAAAAGGAAAAAGGGGGAAACACTTTGCTAGTGAGTTCTTGCTAATTATGATAATATATATATATATATATATATATATATATATATATATATATATATATATATATATATATATATATATATTTATATGTTTCCTGGTGCAGGTAATTCTTAAGTCTCCACATTTAGTACTTTACTCTATAATGGCCTTGAAAAAACCAGGAACATATAAAACAAAAAAATAAAAGGAGTTATACAGGAGCTGAGGGCTCTTTCTCAAAGGGAAGTGCGTGAAACACCTGTCTACAAAAATAGGTATATTTACATGACAAACAAGATCAA
>NC_089747.1:51245694-51253194 GCF_040412425.1 Macrobrachium rosenbergii
TACCATCATAACTGTTTTAGTTGTGGAAACTATACATTTCAGGGGAAGACACTTATTCCAGACGAGAAAAACAATTATTTATGCATTACAAGCGCTTTTTTTGTTATATATTTTTATGTCTATTTGCTTTTTCTTTTACACTTCGAATTTGGCTGTTACCATTTGGCTATTCTGAAAGGGGAACCGGATAAAAAAAAATTCTAAAAATATTCTTTCAGCTATTCCGTGACTCTCTGTTTACAGGATTATTATCCATTTCTCCATCCCTGAAGCTGAACAGGCAAAGAAATTTAGAAAAATAAAAGTTGCGCTTTTAATCAGAATTCTTTCCAGTCAGCGGAGCGACACTAATTCCAATCAGGACAATCATACCAGTTCCAGAGGATTTTGCCTCTTATGCTGACAGTACTTTAAACTGGCAATCTGTCACTGGAGAACATAAAGAAAGCCTGGGTCGCTTCTCCATTGCGACATGCGTTGGTTACGGATGGCCTTCTTCTTTGACATCTGCGTAATTGGTTGCGAATGAGGCTATTATGATGCTGACGAGTTTCCCAAAGGCCCACGTCAGCTGTGACAGGGAAACTGAAAACTATTTTGTCGATATATGACGATAAACAGGTTTTATAAATCAGGGGTCGACGAACTAGTGGTGAGCTATCAGTATAGGAAAGTGAAAGGGATAAGATTATGAAATTTTTCCGCATTAGTTTATACGCTATTCAGCACCAGGACATGAATGTGAAAGTGACCATTATCTTATACTTCTAGGAAGCCACTCTGTTAGGGCAAAGTGTTGTTTGATAATAAATGTGTGTGTGTATGTATATATACTGTATACACACACACACACACACACATATATATATATATATATATATATATATATATATATATATATATATATATATATATATATATAAAACTTGCTTGAAGTCAGATTGTGTTTAAATTAATATACTGAGTAAGAGATCCCAATACTCTAGTACTGCAATAATATCTTGAAATTTAATACTAGCACACTGCAAAAGATGAAAAGATGCTGATGGTATATGTAATATACAAAAGTGAAAAGCATTCTTTCAATGTTAGGTCCAATATATTAAAGATCATGATGGAGAGACATTTTTATATATATATATATATATATATATATATATATATATATATATATATATATATATATATATATATATATATATTGTATATGATACGCTGCTTTATCATTTCAATAAAGTGATGGCTATATAATATTTCGCATAGTCGATAAAAACCTTTTTCACTTTCTACACAAGTATTATATTACTTAATATGCAGGACAAATATATATTACGTCTTTTTGCTGTACATAAAGTAAATGTATATGTATTCAGATTTATATATAACCTTTAATTGAGAACTTTTTGAGTAACTGTTTAGTTTAGCCTCCTACAGCACGATTTTGTAACATTTATTTTCATATATTTTAACACAAAGTCTGCCCCTTTTTATTGCTCTTTTTAGTTATAGAGTCTTCACCAATGAATGAGTTATGCAACGAATCTCTGCCGTATTTTACTGCAAATAACCGTGAAGCAGTATCGTACAGATTAATCATAATTCAGATGCCGCTGCAGACTGTCTACGTCACAACACATGTACACACTGTAAGTAAATTTTACCGAGTTTCTTACATATAACAAAATAGATCAAAATCAACAAAAATTTCAGCGGAATCGCCAAGCATGAAAGTTGTTGGAAAAAATGGCCACCAAGTGCTCTCAATTTCATATAATTTACCTCCGGTTAACTGTCACTCTCTGACCCCCCAACATGGCCCTGATAACAGCGTACAGACTCCGATGTCATCCAATTATCTGTTGCTGAAGCCGAACCATGACAGTTTTTTTTATTTTTTTGGTGGGAGGGAGGGAGTAGTGGTTTTAATCATAACCCTGCTGCATTACAATCACTGAAACTAGGTTAATTTCAATCAATATATGGTACAAATTTCATTGCTCAAAAACAGTGTCTATATTCATATATTACAAGGCATTTTTTTTAGGTCTTGTAATAAGCGAATGTGGCTAATATGTTTTCGAACCTCTCGATGATATTGAAGTTTTGACCGTAAGTGTTAACAGGACATTGATGAAAGAAATCGTAATTATATAGGAAACTGTTACGCAGAGTAAACAGTAATTTTCTGTCATAGATTACTTATTCTCCATACAATAAATATATAAAATAAAAAAAAATATATGAAAAAAGTGGCAACTTTACACCGTTGTTTAGTTTTTTCTTCCATATCACAGGTTTCCAATAATCTGAACTCTGATTCAAACCGAGCTTTACTTAAGTCACCAAAATAAAAAAAGCTGAAGTTAATGTTACGAGTGCCAAGACAATATTCGCTTATGAGGGCCTGAATGGGTTCTACCTTATATTAAGAAGTGATGGTCCATATTCCGCCAAAATGTATATCATCAAAAAGTGAGGTCCTAGCGAGTTAATCTTCACGACACTTGAGTTGAGATCATTGCAAAATATCCCAACCCCGCCCCCTCTCTCTCTCTCTCTCTCTCTCTCTCTCTCTCTCTCTCTGATTTAAGCTGCGGATATTTCTTAATAAAATACGAAGGAATTTACTGATCTCAACGTATCTGTAGTTTACATCAATGAAGAACGGTTTGTAAAGAATTAAAACTATCAAGAGATGAATCTTAAAATGGAAAAAAAAAATGTCGCAATCTAAAAATTGCTTCATAGTCTTAGTTCATCGAATCTTTGGTTTTATGCCTTACTATCTCCTAAGCTATTACAATTTATCAAAAATCATCAACGTATGTGAAGTGACCATTTAATCCAAAATGTATTTTAGAGAGAGAACCAAGTCCCAGAAGATCTGCAGTCTTGTTGTGATCGTTTTGTGTTAACACGATATTGTACGAATTTCATTCTTTATAGCATATTCACATGTATAGTATGAGTATGACTTTTAAGAATGTCAATTATTTTCCGTTGTATAAAAACTAGTAATAACGACGATGATGATGATAATGATGATTTGCCAATTTTTTCCTGTATGCTTCTACCCCAAAAAGGCTTAGTCCAAATAATGGTCGGGTTGTAAGTCGTTCAAGAAGAAATTTGAATTCGATATTTATGTGTTAAGGATTTAATTTTAAAAAGTATGAAAAATATGATGTATACAATATGTGTAAAACTACCATGAATATATCCTTATTAAAAGACTATTGATGGATTCCAGAAATAAAAAAAACTGAACGAAAACTGTTTTTTACTAAAAAATAAGAAACCCTCTCTCCTCTCTATCTATTAAAAAAGAACTAGAAAATAACCTCATACAGGTTGTACACATATTGTTGTTTATTTGTTTACAGCATCAGAGAGATAAAGAAAAGCAACAGCAAGCGTTATTTACATACCCATTTTGTATACACTTCTAGTTCCAAATCCAGCTGACCTGATGAACTTCAAACTTTATGCTGAACGCTTAATGCGTGGACACAGCATTTACATAGTTCTGGTGACTAACCTGTATATTTCATTTACTTTCACCAAAAGCAAACAGACACAGTGTAGCATCATCTCACTGTGAATGGGCCCATTTCGGCGCTAATAAAATATTTGACTTTGAGAGATGTACATACAGTTGACCTAGAATATGTTCGCGTTCTGTTCAGTCAGGGCAGTATGCATGACTTGATAGATAATTTTTCTTGATAAGAGAGGTATGCTAGGCGAAAAATTTTTTATTTTTTTATTTCTCATCCTATTGCAGTATTTCATAAATTCGACACAGGCAAACGCGTATCACATAGCCTTTCTACTGACCGGATTTTGAACTGGCATTTTTACATAAATATATAACTTACAAAAATATTACAAAGACATCTATGATTGCTCTTCGCGTGGGTTTGAAGATATCGAAGTAGGACAATTTATCCTCGCACATTACTTGTCTTGGCTTCCAAGATTTTCAGCTCAGAAAAAATTCATGAAATATCTAATAAAAAGGAACTTAAAGAGCTGCTTGCCGTTGCTGTTTTGATGTAGCTTGTGCATGTCATTCATACACTGCAATACACGAACACACATATACACCACTTGAAAATTTAATTCATTATTATCTGTACGCATCCGTTTTCTTCTTGTGTTTTGTAATCTACTCTTTACTGTCAAAACAACACATTTTCATTTCTCATCGTAATTGCAGAAAGAAAACTTTTTCTGAGAGGAGCAGAAGATATGGGCTAATCATAGCAATTACTTGTCGAGACGCTTGGTGGACAGGAAAACATTATAATTCCACATTCCATGGTATTGTGCCAAAATTAGAATTCCACACTCCAGGGTAGGATTACTTTTAAAAAGGAATACAATAGTACTACAATTTAATCAACGTTTTTTTATTCATGCGCAATGCTTCCTATAAATTACCAAGTTGGAGTTGTTTCTTATGTTCTAGAACAAATACTTCGTGTCTAGAATACTTAATGTGAATTAGTTTTCTGTCCAATGTTTTTTCATTTCATATATGCTAACGATTAACTGAAATAATAACAAAAGCCCATCTATTTGCCAGTTGTAATAAATCCATAGGACTTTCCTTTTTCTCTTAAAATGCAAAGTCACAAACCAAAAGCCAGCATACACTCGCAAACAGCAAGACTGTAAATACCGTCGCAAAGGGAGGAATCAAATATATTCGGGGATATCATTGTGCCTAATGGGACCAATTCCGTTTATGTAGGGAATAAACTTCTAAGCATGTGACAGCAAAGATAGGGTTCCGGGTCATTAATGTCCTTAATGAGAGTAATTATAACTTCCCATGATGTAATAAGGCCTCTTCTTCCCCTTAGTGCCGTCATATCATTAAATAAATGAACACTGATATTCATGGTCTCCCTTTTAAGCAGATGACAAAAGGGCAGGCGGAATGGGGCACTTGTCCTTGGATTTCATAACATTTATTATTATTATTAATATTATTATCATTATTATTACTGTTTTTAATAATGAACTTGCAGATAATAAAATGCTGAAAATATTATTATTATTATTATTATTTGAAGGGAGTAGACCTCTTTTAAACAGGTCTTATTAAAAGGATGGCTGTATTATGCGAATTTATCTTATATAGTGTCTTTTTCTATCCTCCTTATGATTCGCTTTTCAGGCTCAGCGATGTTAGTCAGTAACTGGCCGATATTCATGTTGAAAAGGACAGTGTGCAGAATATTGGAAGTCTTTTATTAAAATATCCAATCAGAAATCGTTCGTCTGGGTTCAGGTTCTATTGTAGGTACCGTCGACATGTTTCGACCAGCTCGTTGGTCATCCTCTGGACGTGGTTGCAGAAGGTCTGAAGAAACGAGGTGCTCGGGTTGGTATTTATAGGGAAGGTCTTGATCGGTGCTGAATTATGATTGGCTGCGCGGGCATGTACCGGGCGGAGCCTTCTCATCCAAGTTCTGTTTTCATCTTGCGTGCGAGCGGCGTTGTAGTGCTGAGGATGAAGAGAAGAATTTCGATCCTCGGATGCCGAATTTTGATTTGCTCGTACGCTATGGGGATCGCTCGGTGCATGTCTCCTGGCTGCCGTGGGGAGGAGAAAGGTTTCTTGCGTAATGTTGAGTGTTGGTTTCTCCTTCCCAATGTGCAATGCTTCCAAGAGGCGTAGGCGGCGGTGGTCGGTAATTTGGTCAATTACTTCGATGTTCGTGATTATGTCTTTTACTGATTCTCTGGTTATGGACGGTCCTGGCATGATTAAAAGATAGCCCTCTTGGGCGTGGCAGGAATCGATTTGGAGAATTGCATGGTGGTCATACCGATGTAAAACCGAGGCATCCTCGGACGGGGCATGAGTCCGGTTACCAACATGGTTTTCTTCAGGTCCTGCTGAGGGGCTGGTTGCCTGCGCATAACCAGCTGAATCATCTTTCTGCTCTTGTAATAGATAACCAGATGTATGTTTCTGTTGAGTCAACAGGGCCATCATTATTCTTGATGATGTTTTTGAGGGGTTCGTCTTCTTTATATTTATGATGAAATTATTTTGTAGAATTATCTTTCATTAAACTCCAACAGAAACATACATCTGGTTATAAATTACAAGACAGAAAGACGAGCAGCCTGTTATGCGCAACTTTTGTCCCTCAGCAGGATTTATTGAAGAAAACCAACGTGGTATATACCGGTACTATGCCCAAAGTCCGAGGATGCAACGTTCTTACATTTTTATAATAACCATGCGTTTCTCCAAAAGGATTTAATGCCACGCCCAAGAGGCTATCTTTAATCATGCCATGACCGTCCATAACCAGAGAACGCAAAAAGACATAATCACGAACATCGAAGTAATTGACCAAATTGCCGATCCGCCGACGCCTCTGGAAGCATTGCACATTGGGAAGGGAGAAACCAACATCAACATTACGCAAGAAACCTTTCTCCTCCCCACGTCAACCAGGAGACATGCACCGAGCGAAAATAGCGTACGAGCAAACCAAAATTCGGCATCCGAGGATCGAAATTATTCTCTTCATCCTCAGCACTACAACGCCGCTTGCACGCAAGATGAAAACAGAACTTGATGAGTTCTAACAGCCTGAGGGTACATGCCCCGCGCAGCCAATCATAATTCAGCACCGATCAACAGTCCCTATAAATACCAACCCGATAAACTTTTCTTCAGTGTTAGGAATAGCATGTTAGAGAATGACCAACGTCATGGTCAAAACATATCAGAGGTGTCTTTCGTAGAACTTGAACCAGACGAACGATTTGTGATTTATATTTTTAAAAGACATGCAATTTCCAACACTGTCCTTTTCCAACATGAATATAGATGGTTACTGACTGAACATCGCTGAGCATGAAAAGCGAATCTTTAAGGAGGAAGAAAAAAACTAATAAAAATAAATTCGCATAATACAGCCATCATTTTTAATAAGTCTCATATATATATATATATATTATTATTATTATTATTCTGTTCTCATAATTTTATATATATATAAAAGATTTTTGGCGTCATCCTAAATCAAACCGACAAGAATAAAAATATAAAATATTTCATTATAAAGTAAATATAATTATGTAAAATTATATATATAGAAATCTGAACCACTATTATATCTAGACGAAATATTTGCACGCGTCCCTCATTTGACCCAACGATAGGTATTTATAGGTTTAAATATATATTATATAATTATATTCTGTTTTCCCCACCCCCTTCCCACTTCCCCTTTGTAACTAATAATATAAATACACTCTATGGGATTACCATACCTCAATTTCATGTGTTCAGACCATATATAAATATATTATTGAATATATATTTCTTTCCTGTATATATAATCTATATATATATATATATTTATATATATATATATGGTGTATATTATTTATGGGAACGTGTTTATATATACCAGAGGGTGTGTTTAGGTTATGGAATGTATATTGGGTTTAGATAGGGCGTGTTTA
>NC_089747.1:51258194-51298194 GCF_040412425.1 Macrobrachium rosenbergii
CAACTATGATGTCTTTTGACTCCTGAGAAAGGACTTCAGGCCTTCCAAGATTCTCACTCTTTTTGCGATAACAGTCATATGGATTTTTGTTCCAGTTTCTTTTAACAAAGGATTAATCTCTTTTAATGTATTTAGCTATCCAGGAACGTGAAATGAATGATGCGCCAGCATCCCTGGCCTCTCTGAAGGTTATAGCCTGGATTTGTTCAATCCGTCTGATTTCCTTCGAGTCGTCAGCCATGGCTGTATCTAACTGTCACTCAGTCTCAAAATACAAGAAATGTAAAATGAAAAATAGCTTAATAGAAAGTTAAAATAATGTACTTGGAGATAGGCTATAGCAGAAAACTTCATAACTTTCCATTTGTTCTGTGGGGGTTCTAATTTCAAATGCCCTATATATATATATATATATATATATATATATATATATATATATATATATATATATATATATATATATATATATATATATATATATATATATATATTATTAAAAGGACCTCCATTCAAACTGGCTGTATCTAATGGAGTTTTTTTATTCAGAAAAGTTACAAGCTTTCTTGGACAAACAGTCCACATATCAAGTATCCGTACAATGTGGACTGTTTGTCCAAGAAAGCTTGTAACTTTTCTAAATAAAAAAAAAAAAACTACATTAGTATACCATCCAGTTTGGAATCAGGTCCTTTTCAGTAATTCTTACCAATACACAGAACAATTGTGTATGCGATAAAGTTAATATATATATATGTATATATATATATATATATATATATATATATATATATATATATATATATATATATATATATATATATATATATATATATATTCTAATGATATGTCTTATATGTGAAAGTAATATGCTTTCTGTTTTTTGATGTGTTTTCTTTCAGATTTCTCATGTGTTGTGAAGTATAACGAGGTGGTTTTGTAGTATGTATGCTTTTGTACAATGCTTGTGTATGTTTTCTTTTGTGATCGTCATATATGGACTGAAATAACATTAATAATGTTTATGGGAGAGTCAGGTCTTACAAAGGGTTAGTTGGTTGTGTGATAAAATGTCTTCCTGTAGCCTTGTTTACACAGCTGCGTGACCACAGAGGAAATGGGTATGCTAGAGAGAGATTGTAGAAGACACTTATGTCGTCAGTTAACAGTGAGAAGGGATGACAGGCTTGATAGCCATGGCTAGTTCAGAGGTCTGTGTGTGTGTTTACACAAGTGCTTAAACAGGAAGCTGTCACTCATTCAGATAAGAGGCAGGCCTATGTCACTTTCTGAGCAAGAGAATAAATTGTTTATTCCATAAAGAAAGAAATTCTGTTTATTCTATTGTAGAGAAAGAAACTCAGTTTATTCCCGTTTCTTCTAGGGTGACCGCTTTCTTCGAATACCTAGCTGGCAACCCAGGTTTAACCTTATGGAAGATTTTTAGTAGAATATCAGTTAGTCCTGACTGAGACATTGTAGAGGCTTGTCTCTCTCTCTCTCTCTCTCATTCCCCCTCCATATAAAAGTGTGTAAAATTGTGGTCACTCCCCCAAGCATATAAGTTTTACGTACTGTTAATAATATTTGATGCTCCCTTGGTAAAATCTAACATAAGAGAGAGATTACTGTAACAGGCCTTACAAAAGTGTTTTTGTGAGAAAAAGAGTTGTGTAATTGTGTGCAGAGATTGGTATAAGGTAAAGGGCATTCACTATTTTTAGCATGGTAAAATGTTGAATATAATTTTGATAAAAAGTTGAATATGATTTTGCAAAAAGTTGAATATGATTTGGTAAAAGCTGAGTATAATCTTTTAAAAGGTGAATGTAATCTTTGAAAAGGTGGATGCAATCTTTAAACATATTTTGTCTTAGTGAAATTATTGTTGATAAACTTTTTGTGCATTTTTACATGTTCTTGTCTTTACATTTATTTTATGTGTTCTTGTGTTTATAATTTCACAGTATTACCCAAGATTTTGTGCTGATGATTTAACATTGATTTATTTATCACTTTACTTGTGCTGATTTCATTTCTCAAGATTTCTTTTTCAAATTTGGAGTAATCCTTAACAATCTGAATTTTGATTAGTTAACGTAGTTTCTTGATAAATCAAAGTTTTGCTAATTAATCTTGTTTAAGAATTAATTCAATCTTATGTTGTTTTCAAGTAATAAAAATTTTTTGAGCCTGTGAACCTAATTATAACTTCTGAACTTAGAAATAAATTTTTGTATTTAAAAGTTTTAAAAGCACAGTGTTTCATTTTTGACCACCAGTGAATAGAGTTATTTGTGATGCATAAGGTAAGTGATGGACATGCTTTGTTTCTTTGGCGTTTATTGAAGTGAATTAGACCAGGGAAACAATTATAGTTGTTTGATGGAGGATGCCCTTTCCTCGAGTATATTTATTGCTTAACAGTTGTTACCTCACTCATAACGTGATAAACTTAGATTGATTTTTCAAGTGATAAACAAGTTTTAAGGGATCACTGTTACCTTTAGAGTGTTCAGTCATAATATTGTTGTTATGAGGTTTCAGAAAGCTGGCTGAAGTGAGGTAAATTTTTGGATTTAATAGTTGTGTAATAACAAGGTAATTGATCACTTCGTGACAAATATATATATATATATATATATATATATATATATATATATATATATATATATATATATATATGAATGTCTTTCACTGTAATACAACAGTATAATATGAAGATAAAAAAGGCCCATACGAGACTATTTGGACGTTGCAACCATGTACTTCGAGCACTCCCTTCTGTGCCCCTGTTTGCTGGTAAAATATGGTCAGATGATATGTTACAAGAGTATACAGTATATACAAAGCATATGTAGGTGTGGCAGTAAGTCTCCGTTGGTACGCAGGTGACAGTTTCCCGGGAAGGATGGAAATTAAGCAATTCTCAGTGCTTTTGGCCTCATTAACTCCCGTCTGGCAATGCGTCTGTGGTCGTATTTTCTGAACACCTGCTTAAGAAAAGGACTGAGGATTAACTCGTTGAGGTCGTCCGTTTTCCAATGTCCTCCTGACAAGTTCATATTGTTGGTTTGATTGATGATAACAGATTCCAGCATCTTCCTTTTGTACGGACAGTTACTTTTGAAAACCGGCTCAGCCTCACTCCAGTTTATGGTATGTCCTTTATCCCTAATATGTAGGAAAATCCCCAAACTCTCTGAACCATACCACTCTGATCTTTTGTGCTCTGTTAATTTTTGCGAGATGGATCTTCCCATCTCCCCCACGTAAATCTCATGTAAATTGCTGCAAGGAATCTTGTAAACTCCGGCTTCTTCCCCTTTTGTATTTAAGTATACATTAATGAGCGAGCTCCTGATGGATTTGGGATAATGGAAAATAAAGGATTAATAGACCCGAGTTGTTCCGTGACTTTTTGGATGTTTTCGTCGTACGGAAGCTTTATTTTGTTGTTAAAATCTATTTGTCTGTTGTGAGTGGGACCTCTGCAGTATATTTTATTCGCTTTATTAACAGTCTTCTCGATAATGTATGGTGGATAGAACAGTTGCATTTGGTGTTATGATCGTGTTGAATTCTTTATCTAGGTATCCATTTGAACATATTCTAAGCCCCCTGAGGAATAGGTTGCACCCTACCTTGATCATTACGGAGACACCATGGTAGCTTAGGAAATGAATATAAGAAACAGCGAAAGTGGGTTTTCTCTATACTGTGAAAGCATATCTGTTCTCTTCTCTTATGATTAGTACATCTAAGAACGGCAATATTACGTTCCTCTCCCCAACCTGTTTTGAACTTTTGTAGTCAGAACTAGAGAATTTAGCCTATTAAAAATTCATTGAAGTCTCCCAGCTATTGTCCCAGAAAGTAAAAATATCATCTACGTATCTAAGCCAGATCATATTGCAGGGTTTTGATAGATGACAAAATGTCTGTTTCAAAATATTCCATGTACAGGTTTGCTAGCAGGGGGAATAGGGGACTGCCCATGCTACAGCCAAATTTATGTTTGCAAAAATTACCATTGAAAGAAACCACGTTGTTAGCTGCACAGAGGTTGATTAGTTTTGTCAATATTGTAACTGTTCTTATTCATTTTAAATAATTATAGGTTTATCTCTTTGAATATTTATATTCTAAATTATGTTTATCTCTATAGTGTTTATTCTGTTAATGACAGTAAATCTCATAACACAAAGCTATACTTCTGGAACATTCAAAATCAGGTGAAAGGTTCCAATTCTCTATATTAATATTAACTAAGAAAATTGTCTTTCATTTCCATGTTCTTCCATCTTTTTTTATACGAGTCTTAAAATCTCAAGAGCTCTCCAGCACTATGATTTAACTATTACTTGGTCTACTGAACTAACTATTCATAAGTTATCATTTAACCATCATTTTAACCAGTCTACATCAGAATTACCATCAACGAGATACAACTAGGAGAACCCAAACAAATATCGAGTATAAAGCCCTTTACACACAATCAGGGTAATCTCCCCTTCTGACGCTGGGGATTAATCACAGGACACAATACCTTCCACTTCTGAGATCCATTTCATCCTTATCGTACGGAGTACCTTTCGTTTATTTATTCACGCAGTAACGCTCATATTTTGGAGGAACAATTTTGTTTAGGGATTGATTCTGAATCGCATAAAGGTAATATTCCCACAACATTAAGATTTATTGATGATATAAAGGGATATTTCCCTCATTTTATACATTCCTGTCCTCTCACTCTTGCCTTTTCGTGTCAAGAACGTTTAATTGTTAAGACGAAGTATGACTTGGAATGCAAAACTCCCTTCACTATGATTTATGACTGGTGATTGGGGAATATGTGCTGGAGTGATGTAACTCATTTATAATGGCATAATCTCACTGTGGATCACTTTGTCAATTTTAAAATACACTGTTTTTTATTTAATTATAAAAAAGATTAAGAAAGCTTTTGCATTATTACACCTAGATGATTATTCATACCTGAAATTTATTTAGCGTAAAATAAATTTTCTATTGAAATAGAGGCATTAATTCAATTGCATCTACATAATACTGTCATGGTCTTACGAATATTTATAGAATCGTTATGTCAGTAAGACTATACATTACTGAGTATATGCTATGAGTATGAATGGGCTTTTAACTTCCTAATATACCGTGAATAACCTTATCTCTTTTATAATATGAGAAAATGAATGGCTAACACTATTTTAACTTCTTAAGCGCACAGGATGTGTTGAAATCTTAATTCAACCAAATTCTATCTCTATGATTTTGGAAACCACGTCTCTCCTTCACTAACGAATGCATGAAAAATATAAGGACCCTAAATTTGAAGAGTAATAACGGAATGTTCTACATATGTTTATTTCTTAAAACCCTTTCACTTCAGCTTTTAACTGTTATGGATTAACTGCAATTACGATTCACTGCCTGGATAGGCACACAAACTATCTTTGGGAACCCACAGTTGGTGATGGAAGACACGTCTCACACGTTAATGTTTATTTTCGAAAGTTTCCTGTGTTCGTATTTACTGCATGTTTTTCCTCATAATTTTTTCTCGTATGAACTCTTGCTTATAAAGTTAGCTGTGAATCTAAGCGCAGAAATATTTTTTTTTGAAACTTATAGTCATAAGAGGCTGGATGTTTATTTAGTTGCTTATTCCAAAGTCTTGCATTTTGATGTAGATGATTTTTTGGCCTAACAGAATATAAAATTTTCGATTAATTAAAATTGCAAGTGTAAAGGACCCTTGATGGGAAAATATCTTTTTAGAAAGATTTCTTTCCAGTGCGAATAATATTAGAAAGATGTAAAACAGAACAAATAATAAATTTTTTTTTTTTTTGTATTCGAAATTCAGATTAAGCAAGAGAAAGAAGATCCTTTCAGTAGGAAGAATAATTATTTTCTTATTTTGTATAAACGCTTTTGACTTCACTATAAATTTGAACGGTTTCTGCATCGACAAATAAGACTAAATTCAACTAACAATAAAATGGGTTTGCAACCAGTGTTTTATTTAAAATGGGCTTTGTTAGGGGAAAGTTGTCTTTCATTAAAAACGATAACTGATCAATCTTCTAGAAAAAGAATATTTTTAAAAGTTTTCATCTTTTTATTTGGGAAGAAAAGAAATATTTTTTCCTATAATTTCTATCGCCTTATTTTAGAGGAATCTAATAAACGAGCAGAAAAATGCGAAGACTAGGAAATGTGACCTAGAGATATTTTAGGTTTTTTTTCTAGAAGAGAAATTTATTACTTCTATGGCAAATGAGGACTGGGAATCACTGAAGGTTGTTCAATAGTAAAAAAAAATAATCCACGAATTAGAAAAAATTTTGTCATAAGAAAGGAATATAATTGAATGAAATGCACTCTTTAAGAATTTATCTCACCTACCAATACAAGAGACATCAATGGGTTACTATTGTTTATTTGTGTATAATGAATAACTTTTAGTGTGTGTCAGCCTTTTCATAATTACAATCAAAGCCGGGAGAACAGTATAATGTTGAATAAAGAGATTGAAAAGTCTCGTGAAATAGGTATTCAGTCATTGATTTGAGAACCGCAAAAGCCAATTAGAGTAAGTAAAACATGCACCTGGGATGATATTTTTAGTGTCGGGTTATATACCGATGAATGGTGCAGTTAAAAGTCTTACGGTGAAGAATAGACGGACTGCATAATTTGAACAATATTCTAATTAATTGTATCATAAGAATATAGAGAAAATGCTAAAGTAAAGATACCTAACTACAAGATGCGAAAAACAGTTTTTAACTAACTAATTAACGTAAATGTTTTTTTTGATACTGGATCGTCTTCAATTTCTAAAATTCGTTGGAAGAGAGATAAATGAATACATTAAATGGAAAAATAACATCAATTTAGAATCAGATACTTTAAAACGATGTCTGGTATCACAAAAAACCAACATACAGCTAATTTGGTTTGAAATTACAGTGATTCTTGAAAACACTAGAGTCGTGTTGGTACGAGTATGTTTTGCGAATAATAATAATAATAATAATATAATAATAATAATAATAATAATAATAATGGAAGCGGCTGCGAGCAATGGTACAACGTCCGTTATAACCAGACAGCTTAAGTGAACAGGCAAAAAAAATAAAAAAAATGTAATGCATTAACAGCTTAAAGTGTGTGAAGCAGTCTGAGATTTCTCTCTCTTTCTCTCTCTCTCTCTCTCTCTCTCTCTCTCTCTCTCTCTCTCTCTCTCTCTCTCTCTCTGCATTGTCTTTGTTTTAAGTAGCTCTTATCAAACTTGTTAACGTAGGCCTATGTGCATAAGCAGAGCTAACAATAACTCTCTACAATGTCTACATTAACTTGACGCTGACTATCCTTGCCACTTTATTGTCTTTTGTCAACTGCAGGCCTGTTTAATACAGTTTTCCCTTAAAATAATCTCTTTTATGGCTAGTTTACTTTGCACACGTCAATGTAAATATCTAATTCATACTCGGACCCCCTTTCTCTCTGTCTCTGTCTGTCTCTTTCTAATAACCAAGTGTAAAGCAGCATCAAAGGATAATAACCAAGTGTAAAGCAGCATCATATATCCTACTGTTTTCTACTTTTGCTATTAAAGAAATATGCTCAGCATCAAAGGATGAATTGTACGTGAGGAAAGCAGGCATGAATTAAATAAAAAAAATTTCCTGTAAAAGATTCATAATATTAATATAATGAACAACAGACAATATAATAGCAATTGGAAAACAAATGATAACTACATCGATGATAAATAAAGTTACTTAATATAATTAAAATAATAAAAAAAAGAGACAGGATCATGTATATAAATGTATCATTTAACTTTTCTACTTCATTTTACGACTGGAAAATTATTGTTCTTATTACTGTGGACTTTCATTCATTTTGTTATGACGTTAACATGTTAGTAGGTATTAAATTAACCGAGGCAGTTCCAGCGTACTACTCATAGTCCATTTTCATATGGTGATAATTCTTCAGCGATAAAGATCTGCAAGAGATTAATAGAAATACCAACAGTACTCCTCAAACACAGAACTTGCATAAGGTAATTATATTTATTATTCATATTATTACGGACTTTCATCGAAATTCACATTGATGGGAACAACGCTCCTAAAAAAAAAAAAATCTTAAAGTGTTTTTGGAAATCGAAACATTTGGGCTTAATCATTAGAATCTTCTGAACTCACTTTTAACTTTAGAGAAAATATTTTAGATGTAAACTTTGTTAAACTCTGCGGTTTCATCATTTCTACGAATATGCTAGAAGTTATAACATCTGTCGTTTTAAAGAAAATATCCAAAATGTAATGGAATTATCATATTTAGAAAAGTTCCATTTATTCCAGGTTTGGACAATTTTAGTCCTTTTGGTGAATATGGTACCAAGGAAGACCAGTCATAAATAATTAGCTGAATTAAATGATTTTCCAAAGGCAACCGTGATCAATACAAGAACTAAAACGTAGCTTAGTGTAGGCCCTTTCAAGGACACCACCATTCACTATCTACAATATTGTTAACCTTATTAAAAGATTATTTTAGAAAGAAACCTTAATAAATACGTTGTCTAAGCGCTCCTTTTAGAGGATATTAAGGCTTTGGCTTAAGGTGACAGACATACGTGAAAAAATACTTGGTATGTGAAACAACTATAAAGGGACCAGCCTGACATACACACACATTACACACACACACACACACACACACACACACACACACACACACATATATATATATATATATATATATATATATATATATATATATATATATATATATATATATATATATATATATATATATATATATATATATATCTGATCATTTAACCAGTCATTATAGATATTATATCTGTCAGACACTATCATCTGTGTAATACATGAAATGATTAATGCCACAGGAAGAGAGAGAGAGAGAGAGAGAGAGAGAGTTAGAGAGAGAGACAGAGACATGCATGCTTACAACTAATAGATTGGCCAGTAAACAAGAAGCCAGCAGAAAATAAGAACTTCCTGAGTTCTTTAAGGCACGCCTTTCATTTGTCTGCGATTATTTCATTTGCCTGACGCATCAGCATAATGTCTTTTGGAAGCACGCCATACGTAACGGTCATTAGATGGTACTCGTATTAGCCTGAGACACGAGGCAGAGAATAAAAGTGATAACTCCCTCGAATTGGGAGAGATTTTTTTTTTTCACTGATGCTTGAGGTGTCAACTCTTCCAGTTATATCGAAATCCAGTCAGTTAAATTAACAAGACCGGGAGACAAAGGTACTGAAGGACAGCCCAACGCAGCAAGATGTCTTATCTTTGAATAACGGAATTTGTTTACCGCTGATGTTTGAGATTAATGCTTCCGTCCAGGTAAAACATAAGAATGAAAACCTTTCATTTTATCACGTCAACCACAACGTTACCTTCACCATTATCCAAAAGCTGAGTTATATAAAAAAGTAATAGATTATACCATTTTTCCTTGATTCCTTGTAAACTCTATTGATTTCTAGTCTTTTGATGTACGAATTTGTCTCCTTATAGGACTATGCTGATTTTATTATGTTCTTATATTAGTAGCCAAATCACTTATATTGTCTATAACCCCATATAAAAATGTAGCACGGTAAAACTGTGAACTAGAAGAAGATTGAACGTAACCAAAAAATTATAATATCGACAATATTGTCTATAACGCTATTTTCAAACTGCAGCGTGGCAAGCGAAAATCTTTCCTGTGTGCTAAAGAGGACACCGATCTTTCCGAAGGCGAATGTCCAGAAAATTTACGAAACTTGTAGGACGCTGACTTTTGTGATGCAAATATCGTCGTCTGATACTGACTGACAAGTCTGAGGAAGGATGACGAGTCCTGGGGAAACTTGACGAAATGTTTCCAAAGAAGCTTCTGACAAGCACGCACAATAATGTCGACGAGAGGCAAAAATGCACTCTATACCCAATGGCAAAAACACACTCATTACCCACGCGATAAATACTCATCTCGTGAGTTCTCTTGTGGACAGTGATCAGCACTACTTCTATTTCGAATTATACAATAACTTCACTCATATAATAAGATATGACATTTAGATATACATCTACAAACATGATCTCTCTTTAAAAGAGCAGACAACATAATATAATGCATGATCTTTGTTCTAATTTTATTTTGGCAAATAACCTTCCCATTAAAAGCCTTACTGGAAGATGATTCCTTGTCTATTCCTCCATCAAGGTTATTAATCATAAATCTATTTTGTAGGCGATTTTAAGCCACGCCAATATCTTCAAAGAACATCAAAATATTAGGAAGGTTTCTTTTTCAAATATAGTAAAATTAACTATATCGATGAATGAAAATTTTGAGCAAATAAAGTAAATGTGTAATTAAACTATAAGCATGATCATTCAGTTCATAAATTTTCTAAAACGTAGCAAACTGAGCGAAAAATATTCAGTTGCCTCATTGCCCAAGTAAAGAACCGAATTTCTATCTCATGAATTCATGGAAACCTCTTGACATTCATCGCATCTTTGATGGCAAAATAAAATAAAATAGAGATCGCCCTCGAGATATCTAAAATATGCAAAATCAAAGGTGGAGTGAAGGCCGCAATGAATGAATCGAGAAAAGAATTCTGTAACCACGTGATCCCCGTGACCTTCCACTCGGGGATTCTCGCACTGATTGGGAAAGCAAATGGAATTTCCGCCTTTTCTTTATAGGTTTGCTGAATGGCAAAACAAGAATTCTGAGCTTCCTTTGAAGATCAGATATACCCTCAAATAAGTGTTCATTTTTATGCAGGAACTTTGGATTTTCTTTTAATATATTTACTGATTTCAACGGTTAGTTACAGTTTACGTTATTCCACAAAATAACGGTTATTCTTTACTTTAGTGATTCATTTTATTTACTAGGGTAGTTAGCCTGTTTCCAAGTAAGCTTTTCCAACCAGTGTTACTACCTGGGCAATAATAATAATAATAATAATAATAATAATAATAATAATAATAATAATAATAATAATAATAATAATAATAATAATAATAATAATCCATAAAAATCTCATAAAGCACTAAAATGGTGTAAATGTTTTATATTAGAAATACATTTGGATAGCTTTTTTTTTCGATTTTTCAATTTAAAACTATTTTCAAAAGTTTTAAAAAATTAACAATTTAAAACGTTTTGTTGACAGAAGAAAACCAGTCAAATTAAACTGTCAATAAACGTTTTAAATTGTTATTTATTTTTTCAAAGTCCAAGATTCTTTTTATTTAGTCAGACTGAGAAGGAGAATCAGCCAGGTTCTCGAAAAGTCGTTTTATACATACCTAAGATATATTTATATTTACCATTGTAGATTTCTTCACCAATAATAATAATAATAATAATAATAATAATAATAATAATAATAATAATAATAATAATAATAATAATAATAAGAAGAAGAAGAAGAAGAAGAAGAAGAAGAAGAAGAAGAAGAAGAAGAAGAAGAAAAGAAAAGAAGGAATGCTAACAACTGCAAAGATCAGCACCTAAGAACCAGATATACCCAAAGAACAATAGATGGAAACAACATCTCACCCATGTGCAGGAAGTGCAATATGAAAGACGAGACCATAAACCACACAGCATTCGAATGCCCGGTTGCACAGAACCAGCATAAAAGAGGCATGATTTAAAAGCCCTCCACTGGAGCCTGTGCAAGAAACACCAGTTAACTTGCAGTAATAAGTGGTACGAACACCAACCTGAGGGAGTGATAGAAAACGATCAGGCAAAGATCCTCTGGGACTTTGGTATCAGAACAGATAGGGTGATACGTGCCAATACAAGATGTGACGTTGATTTTAAATCAAGAAAAAGTATCACTCATCGATGTGGCAATACCACGGACACCAGGGTAGATGAGAAAGAAAGAGAAAAATTGATAAGTATCAAGACCTGAAAATCGAAATAAGACGGATATGGAATATGCCAGTGGAAATTGTACCCATAATCATGGGAACACTAGGCACGATCCCAAGATCCCTGAAAAGGAATCTCTAGATGCTCTTGTTCCAGAAAGGTGTGCTACTAGAAACAGCGCACATAGTGAGAAAAGTGATGGACTCCTAAGGAGGCAGGATGCAACCCGGAACCCCACGCTATAAAAACCACACAGTCCAATAGGATGACTGGTAACAAAAAAAAAAAAAAAAAATAATAATAATAATAATAATAATAATAATAATAATAATAATAATAATAATAATAATAATATATTATTATTATTATTATTATTATTATTATTATTATTATTATTATTATTATTATTATGCAAAACGGAGAAAGAATTTGGATCTACATACAAGTAGAGGTAAAAAGGTTACATTATGGAGAAAAGAAGAATCTAGTATAATGAGATGATTTGGTCCTGTGGAAAGAATAGAGAGAATAGGTTGGTTTTGGATGTGTTAAGAAAGAAAGAAGAGAAGGCATAAAAAAGGACAGATATTTAGTGCAAAGGAAGGCCTCAATTATCCAGAGAAAATAAGGATGTGCGCAGGAGCAAGGTGAATGGCACAGAGGGGTGAATCTTCTGTCAGAATGTATGAATAGCTAATTTCTGGGATCTCTGCCTCCTTGTACAGAGTCCGGAGGTAACACTAGGCCACGCAGTCTCTTTCTCACTTTAACGCACTTGCGAGCCGCATAATTCAAGGGACCTGCTGGAATATGGCCAGCTTCAACCTAAAAGAAGAAGGGTCATTTTGTGAATGTTTTCTGCATAAGGATCACTTCACGATTAAACATTGGTATATTTTTATATTTTTATTAGTTTTACACACACATATATATATATATATATATATATATATATATATATATATATATATATATATATATATATATATATATATATATATATATATATATATATATATATATATATATATATATATATATATATATATATATATATATATATATATACATTTAAAAATTTACAAAATTAATGAGATAAATCACTGGCATTATTTGCAAATTTCTTTGAGAAATCCTTTTATGTCAAATTTTTTTATATCAAACATCAAAAGGCTTTTGAAATGAAATAAGTAGTGGGTTTTTCAATTTTTTTAAAAAATTTCTGGGCATATATTATTCCAGGCATGCGATTTCCTTCAAATAAATATTCTTCGTTGAATTTCCGAAGGAACTATACGGGAATATCTTTGCCAATTGTTTTATAAAAATTCAATTTTTTCATGGCAATATTTTCGCTCTGGGGAAAAGCGTTTCTGGATTATAAAAATTCAATTTTTCAAAGAATTAATTATCTTGATAATTATAAGAAGCGTTTCTGAGCTCTATTGCACACTGACTCATCACAAATGACCTGTCTTTAAAACTTATTCCACTGTTTCACTTGTTGAAGAGTTATTATTGCAAGTGGCAAACGTAATGATGAATTACAACGCACATTAGTTAGGTCATATATCGAGCTTTAGGCTCCTTCTGTTTTGCAAATAAAAAGGACATTTAAAAGACGATAATCTTGCGTAAAAGAATATTATGGTAAAATAAAAATATCCATAACGTATACATCCATTACAAAGATTTACCTAAAGTCATTACACCAACATCGTTCATTTCGTTGTATGTGAGTAATAAGACACCACTGGGATAGAGACAACACAGCCATTTCCTCTCATAAAAGCCCTGAATAGTTCTTTATTCAGTTTCTATACACTATATTTACTTCCACGATCAATTTAAACAAGTTTTTTTGTATTCACATCCGCCACATTCTTTTCCTTTTATTCTTTCATCATGTTAAATAATCTCCGGCTTTAGTAAGACAGTTCTTACTAGATATGGGTTATCTTTTTGCCACACTATTTAAAGATAATATTTTTTCAGCATTTTCCAAGACATAATATGTATTTTTTGCTTCCTAATTCTTACAATGTATTCTATTTCCATTATTCTTTGAACAAGCTACCACCATTTATATCGCAATGTCATTAAAGTTATCCACTTTGACAGGAACATCAAATGCCCTTGTTAGTGACCGATTTCCTCTCTTGAAATATCAACAGCACTTGGGCCTTTTTGTTCCTAAATAATATTTTCAAACGCTCCTAACATTAGATGCTTCTCTCCAGTGATACTAAGAATCATAGATACCAGTCTTCCTTTTTTTAAATCATCAGCTGAAAACCCTTATGGACAGAGTCAACAGACTATAAACCCAAGAGGGTTCCAAAGAGAAATAAGCCTGCAGAGAGACAAATTATAGGAAAAGGTGATACATAATCACACATGAAGGAATAGAAAATAAGACTGATACACCTGAATTCAGGAGACGTCAGTACAAAACAGGAATGACTTTACTCATTGCTTAAAGATTTGGAGGTCTTCTTATTATGTACTTTGCAAGAAATTTTCTGGTTTGAGTTGTCTGGGCATTTTATGGGTGTTGTTAATTCCACAAGCATTGTTACTCAAAATTCCTTGTTCATGTGCGATATGATTAAATTATTTGTACACCAACCTAATTTACCCTTGAATGTTTTGGAGGTTTTCAGAAGAATCGGCTCGTGTTTTATTAAGCGATTTGTGTTATTGGCTTCAGTCGGTAGCTGCAGTGCGCTTACACTTGGAGTACGTAGAGCAAATTTAAATATGACACGAAAATAAATTTGATGTTCATTTAGGGGATGGTGCTGTTAACTTCCTTCAGTTTTAATAATATGCGTTTTTTTTTTTTCATTCTAGAGAGAACATTCGTTAAGCATAAAATACTGATACAACATAATTTTCCTTGCTTTTGCTTTATATTCGCTGGTTACGAAAAACTTCAAGGAAAAAAAAATTATTTAAAAATTAATTCGTATCCGCATTGATCTAGATCTAAATTTCTGTATCAAAAAAGTCTTTTTCCTCGCTTTACAAATCCATTAAATTCGGATGAGGAAATGGCCAAAGACCAGCAGTAAAATGTGTATTCTGTCAGTAATAAATCAATATACTGACAGGCGGTTTGTATGATCGAAGATTATGGACCAATGAAAGTGTTTCCTATATATGTGCACCGTAATTATCGGGCAAAGAATATTACAAACATTAGTTTACTGGAATACATGTTGCCCAGTTTATCTGCTATTTACTACTATAAATACTTTACAGCAAGTTAATTTTTCTTTAATACGAAGCAATATCGAAGATCATGTGTTGCTATAAACAAAACACATATTTTGTGTGTGTGTGTGTGTGTGTGTTTTGTGCATGTGTGTACAATACGTTAAATGAGGAAAAGCGTCAATAATAATAATATAATAATAATAATAATAATAATAAATAATAATAATAATAATAATAATAATAATATTATTATTATTAATAATATTATTATTATTATTATTATTATTATTATTATTATTATTATTATTATTATTATTATTATTATTGGAAACCTTGACATTTTGTAGTTCGTTATATGAAAATATGTTCACTGCGAGGCTGGTAGAGAATACATTCTCGTACTATTGTCAGCAGAGGTCCGGTGGATACAAAACAAAATAGATTTAGGAAAAAGACAAGACCGACCCAGGATTAGAGACAGGGTCAGCTCCCAGAGGAAAATGCAATACATGTCAAGGGAAACAGAAGTACTTGCATAATTCCGGACGACAGACATAGGACGTGAGGCAAGTTTTCATTTATGTGAAGAACTGCGCTTTGTAAGATCAATGCCTTACGAGGAAGCGTTTCCTGTTCTCACTTGTACACGAAGGATTGGTTTGTCCTTTTATTTCGGCTTCTAAAATTTATAATGTAATAGAAAGAAGGACAACGTGTGCGTGTGTGTGTTTGAGAGAGAGAGAGAGAGAGAGAGAGAGAGAGAGAGAGAGAGAGAGAGAGAGAGAGAGAGAGAGAGAGAGAGAGATTATTGCGCCCACAGATGAGGACTGCTTCGTTGAGGCCTTACAATTTATTGTATAACTGACTGTTAATATTTTGCCAAAGACAGATATTTCACGTTTTCATTTTACTCCCTCCTTTACTTTCTCTTTTTCCACTGTCAGCTGTGACCCAAAGGAGTCGAATAAAAGCCAGGGAGACCTAAATCTCCCTTCAATTCACTACATAAATTAGTTTCCTAACCATCCTATTCCACTCTTAGATGGTGATTCCACTCAGGCTCCGTGTTTATGAGCCGTGAGTGCAACCAATGCTTTTCGTTAACGAGAGAGAGAGAGAGAGAGAGAGAGAGAGAGAGAGAGAGAGAGAGAGAGAGAGAGAGACAGAGAGAGAGAGATCTTATAAAAGAATGTGAAGATCGACAGAGACAAGTGTAAGTTGGTACTGTGGTATAACAATATGTATTCTTCATTTTTTGAGAGCTTATTTGTTCAGTTCAAACAGACATCGCCCTCATAAACGGAAGGTTTAAACGGCAATATTCTGTTTGAGGATTGTATAATTGTTTGCATATTTTTTCTTCATTGATGTGGCAAGTCGCTGGTCGTGACCTTAGAAATGAAACATATTTCAAAATCGACAATTATAAATATTTTAATCTTTATGCAAATTCAATAGAATATAATCTATCGCGAAGCCTTAGTAGAAATTCGTTTGGCTGTTTCTCTTGAAATTTAGATGTCACACTGTCCCGGAATTTATTATGCAAGAAAAAGATCCAGCAACACAGATCACGGCTTTAATTTTACATTAGGTTAAGAAACCACTACCATCAAAAGCTTCGTATATACCTTAATTAATTCTTATCGATAACGGTTGTCTTTAATTACTGTTTTGTATCCTAATATTTCGTCAAACAATATAATTTAGTAATATATATATATATATGTATGTGTGTATATGTGTGTATATATGTATGTATATATATATATATATATATATATATATATATATATATATATATATATATATATATATATATATATATATATATATATATATATATATATATATATATATATATATATATATATATACCAGTGTGTGAGTATGTGTACGTATGTGGGTAGGTATCTGTTTGTATGTGCGTGTGTTTATTTATGTGTGCATATATTTATGTACTAGCTATATAAATCTAGAGAGTAAAAAGAAAAACAAATCTTCCTTCCTTTTCGGAATACAAATAATTTGATTTTTCAAAATGCCGTATGAAAAATAAGCTATGTATAACAATGGAAAAAGCAACGTGAATGTCATAACATTCTTAATGGCCTAAAATCAGTACCATTCAGGGTATTTATTGGGTTTACTTCTTGAGAACATAACTCTGATACTTTCAATTTCATTTTAAACTGAATTTGCTTCAACATGTTTTCGTCTATACGTACAGTATACAACAGTGCTACGAAGATCTTAATACCTTCAGGCAGTATGATAGTTTTTCTCTGCCATAAGTTTAAAATCAGAAACATTTTCAACTCTTAAGCTAATTAGATCCCTGTTTTCTTCGATCAGAAAAGTAGAATGACCTACATAAACTTTGGCTCATGCTCTACCAGACAATTTATGATTGCACAGTTTATTAGATATACTTTTTTTTTTTAGATATAAAGAACATCTTTTCAAAGATGACCTATTTTGTCACACCTTTCTTTGCTTTTGGAAGTTCTTTATTCATTAACTATGATAAACAGCAATTTCACGTCAAACAACATAGCAGATGTCTAAGGCTTTAAGATGATATTATTTGTTAATGAACTTGTATCTATGAAGTTCCAAAAACTACTCAGTTTCGTTTACCATATAACCTGAGAATAATAATGTAACCCAGAACATGGGATCTATTTTTCAGAAATGATTATGGACTTAACAAGCTCAGTTTGTCCGAATCAATTCATATGGGCTAACAGGAAATCGTTCGTGATTCCCTAAATCCCGTTTCATTCAGCAACCTCCGAACTCAGTTAATTCATAGTTTTATTATGAAGGCATGAATTCAATATTTTTATTTAATATTTACACACACGCTATATACTGCCTGCCTTTCATGTTCCATTACTCCATTTCACATTGGAGGCAATGGCATAGTTTATCAAAACGCTCCAATGCACACTATATAGATCCGTGGATAATGCCGAATCTGTAAAATGTGAACTCACACGACGAATATTAGGACGTACGTATACATGGATTGCAGATATTAGGACGCATGCATGGATTGCAGCTGTAATGTTTATCTGTTAATATCAGGTTTCCTCTTGTATTATTTTCTTTGTGAGTGCAGATTCATGCAACTTAAAAAGGACGATTTTTCATTTTTCAGGTTTAGACCTCAGTAACCGGTGTAATTAAAATGTGATTGATTCCCAGGACGAGTCAGATAATAATAAATTTTTGTCCGGATTACAAGGAAGAATATCATTTGTGTGTAATTCGCTGATATACAAAATGCACGCACCTGTAATTGCAAATTGTGTAGATAAACCGAATTTGTTTTTGTTTGGCATTTCTATTATATATTTCCTTTATAGTGTTTTTTAAATGCTTCTAAAAAGACTGAGACCACAACTGCATCCATTACATGACAAGAGATTCTTTCTCGATTACTATTTTCAAATATACAATTCAAGGTCGTTTTTTTTAGAGAGAGAGAGAGAGAGAGAGAGAGAGAGAGAGAGAGAGAGAGAGAGAGAGAGAGAATAGGTTGGGTGAGTGTAGCTGAATCAATAATTCTTTTATCTAAAAGTGATTAAGGTTAAGTTTACAATATCTGCTGCATGTATCAACAAAGAACTAATCACGAGATGAAGTTTAATGCCCGAGACCTTTTTAGCTGTTGAGTTCAAGTTGCAATCTAATACTGGAGGAGTAAAGCCTTGCAACCGGTGGCATCAGTACGAAGGTTAGAAGTGACTTGTGCTTTGCACGTTTGCAGCTGAGGATCTCCTCTGGACACGAGAGCAGTAAGTTAAAACTCTTGCTGTTATTAAAAAGGGTTTCGGATGAAAAACTCACCCTACTTCATAGGGAATGTTTTAAATGAAGAATATTCTCATAAGTTTATACATATGGGGCATGAATGAAATATGTACGCTAAATACACCGAATAATAATAATAATAATAATAATAATAATAATAATAATAATAATAATAATAATAATAATAATAATAATAATAATGAAAAAATTAAAACTAATTGCTTCATTGCCACATGACCCTCCCCCCTTATTATACACGTTCGCGGTATGAGTCAGAAAGACAGACACACACACACACACTTTTTTATGACACACACACACACACACACACACACATATATATATATATATATATATATATATATATATATATATATATATATATATATATATATATATATATATATATAATTAACTGTTTATTTATGTATTTATTTATCATTTATTAGTCATTCTGAAACAAAGTATTGGTATCCCTTCCTAATTGTAGTTTAATAGCTGAGTGTAATAAATATAATATTCAGAGAATTAAAAGCTTTCTTCGCTACGAGGAATCGTCGTGTGTAGTGCAATACAAAAGCATTTGTTAAATTGCCTGAATTCAAAAGAGAGTAAGAACTGGAAAACAAGTCGGTTGTTGTATGAGTTGAACAATTCCATTATTATATACGCCACTTTTAAAATAGGTTTCATTTTAAAAGTTTTAAATATATCTTTTGCGCGAATCAGTTTGCGCTCTCTATTCATTATTCATTGTTACATGTTAAATCGCTAATTTTAGGTGCAGATTTATGGATATGTATGAGAGTAATTATTTCTCCCCTTCGCAATGTTATGTTTAGTAAGCCTTTGCGTCATTTACTAAACTATGATTAGAAAGCGACAAACCAGAAAATCCATCTAAAGAATTAAATTAACAACCATAATTCCCTAATTTGTAATAGTAATAAAAGAAAGTTATGATATTACTCCTAAATTGTTGAACATATAATCATTTATTTTCTTACTACTTTACGTTGGCGCATTCCCAAATTCTTCATATCTTAAAGGAGAGGACTTGAACTTTCACACATAACTGCCTATTTTATACAAAAGTGCTCAATAACTTTCTATTTTAAGATACAGTTCCATATTACACAAAAGCAAATATATATATATATATATATATATATATATATATATATATATATATATATATATATATATATATATATATATATATATATATATATATATATATATATATATATATATATATATATATATATATATATATATATATATATATATATATATATATATATATATATATATATATATATATATATATATATATATAAATATATATATAAGTGTGTGTTATACAAATAAGAAAAGAAGATTCCTGATTCTTTAAGTCATATAAGATTCTACCATTACAAATGAAATGCTTAAGATACAATTAACACATGTATTAATTCTTAATAGTTAGCATAGGCCCTGTTACTAATATTACGCTGCTTAATTATGCAATTGTAGTCGGAAGGTACTCTGAGGTGACACGCATCAATCACTGTCTTATAGACGCGCCCCAGCCGTCGACCGCTAAACCCGAGAAAAATTTTACTGATCATTAACTTTTCAAACTGAACTTGCTTAGGCATAGACCTCAGCTGATTGATCTATTCTTATAATGGAAAAGGTTTTCTATTTGTATGGCACCCATTTGAATTGCTTAATATATCTACTTTAAAAAAATAAATAAAAACCGATTTAACGATCGATCGTTCGATGAATCAGCAGTAACTGTTCGTTACTCTCTGGTCACAAAGACGTACAAACAACTACCAGAATTTCAATATAAATCAGTTCACCACTTCCCCTACTAAAGTTCCGAGTCTCGCATGACTCACAACGCAATTTTTTTAATTAGTTTCTCTGCTATTTGTGCACTGCCATTTGATTACCATACCGCCCGACATATGTTATCAATAATTCATTCAGAAACAAAAACTAAAACTTAGCAAGCCAGGGCCAAATTGCGCGGTTACAATTGGCAATTTACAGTGTTATGAATTCCACGTATCACATTGCTATGATTTTTTTAATAAAAAAAAAAGAAATTATATATGATCAATGGAATAATAATTTTTAGCTCAACACATTAACACAATTTTCTTAGAATTGGATTCCAATAACCTGCAGTTCAAATAACCAAAACAAGGCAAAAGCCAGATTACTGTCAATCATCAAGGCAAAACAATTTTGTCAAAATCACAGAAATTAAATAAAAAGAACAAATGACATCAAATAGACATGAATAAAATCAACCACAAAAAGTGAAATAAGAGATCATGGAATGCAAGTACACAGACACGTTTATGATGTTTTCTTTCCACAACAGAACATGACACCAATATTTGTAACCTTCGTCTGTATGCACATTGGGTGCACTATATTAATGATCCCCTGACATGCTTGCACATCATCTTCACTCTCCTCCCAGATAGCCTAAGCGATCTACAAAGGCAGTCCCTGAAAAGCGGGTACTGGCTTATTCAGGTGCCACATCAAGACACCTTTGACGGGGTGCATGTGTGAGAAGTGGTACTCGCCCTGGACACCGGTTTTAATATGCTGGATCCCCACGGTGTCGTTTGTAATTTCTTTCACACGATACGTCCTAACCGCAAAGGCGGGCTCGAGTTTATGTTTCCTCGGTTGCAGCCTTTTCAGATAGATTCTGTCCCTTATTTGTATCTAGATGTTTGCGTGCGGAATCGCTGATCATATTTCGTCTGATACTTTTCAACAGAAGTGTCTGCGTTGTCTGAAACACTCTTCGGGTGAGGTTACAGAACATCACCCAGTATTGTTCGACACTACGCAACGGTAAAGTTCTAAGGTCCATGATCACAGTATATGGCAATGAAGGGTCCTGTCCATACACTAAAAAATAAGGGGTATCTCTTATGGAGCCGTTATACGCCGTATTAAGCGCAAGTTCCGCCATTGGCAACATCTCTACCCACTGATTCAGACTGTCTGCTACTAAATATTTCAAAATATTTGTTACTTCTCTATTATGGGATTCAACTAACCCATTGGTTGAAGGCCGGTAAGAGGCGGTCATGAAATGTTCTACGTTCAACATTTTTGTTAGGTCTTTTATTACTTCGTTAATAAATTCACGTCCATTGTCACTGATAATGTACTTGAAAAAAATGCTGAATAAACAACCGGAATTTACACTGAATGAACTGATAATGCCGATTTATCCACCATCGCATACTATTTTGTTTTCGTTTACCGTGTGCTAAAACGCATCCATATCACACACATACCTGAATTGTGGAGTAAAGCATGAAAAAAAAAAGTCCCTTAACGAGGACACTTGCAGGTATGATCAAAAGGTTAAAGTATCTGAAAAGATCGATCACAATTCCTTGAGATGTTTTGGTCATGAGGAGAAAATGAAAGGGGACACTTTAGTTAAGAGTGTGTAGAATTTTAAAGTACTGAGAAAAGGGTTATGGGAGGAAAACAAAAAGGTTCTGGAGAGATGGAGCTAAAGAGGTTTTGTAAAGAAAGGGCCTTCATATCCATGGCTCAAGAGAAGGTGACGGCGCGGTGCTGTGATCTTCATAGAAAACGGTCTTCATTCATACATAAAGGTTAAATCATTTTTTTATCTGAATTTACACAAGTTGTTTCACAGGTTTTCTGCTCCCGAGTTTCGTTATCTACTTGCTGATATATTAATTAAAACCCACAAAGGCTAAACCATAAAACGTAGTTGGAAAAAGTGTACTCACCAGTTTTCATGTTCATTAATGTAGACTGCAAATAATGCCATTCACGCTAATGTCTGAAAAGGAAAGACCATTTTCATAAGAGTGGTAAAATATTTTCTCGATTATGATCGTGAAAAGAAGCAAATAAAACTCATGTCCCTGTTGCTTCAAAATAAAAGATGCCAGAATATTTTTCTCTTTACATATTTTTATTTTAATGTTTTATACTGTAATGAAGCCCTTCCGCATGAAAGGAATTCTACAGAAAGTACTTTATTTTATCTTTTTTGACATAAGCACTACAATAAACGTAATGAAAAGGCCCCAACAGCTTTTACTTAAATGATATGCACCAATATAGGTAGCAGACTTTTGAAAGATAAGCAAATGAAGGAGAACTATATACAGTACAAGTTCATGTAAGTTTTGATTTGATCTCATCTCTCAATTTTCGTGAACTCCACGAAACAAATATTTTGTTGCGATGGGCAAACTTTTATGTTCGGTGATGTTATATGTGATGAATATACACGAACTAGTCATGTAAATTTAATCTTTCTGTATTAAAAGGCTGCTAAAACCGCGTTAGCTCTCAGAAATGAATTTCTATCTTTTCTTCTCCTGAAACAAGTCTTTTAAATATGTTTTAGGAGTCAAGAAATGCACAACGAATTAATTACAAACAAAGCTGTTATTTCATGAGACTAGGTATCTAAAACAAATGCTTGAGAGAGAGAGAGAGAGAGAGGGGGAGAGATAGAGAGACTAGAGACATAAGAGAGACTTTTTACCTTAATGAGCATTTTACCTTAATGAGCATTTTAGAGGGAAAGGGAAAGGGAAAGGGAAAGGGAAAGGGAAAGGGGAAAAGTAGCAACTGCCGTCTGAAGGCTAAACGTGCTGCAGTTCTAAAGCCAACCACGTCTAAACGCTAAGCGAATTTAAGTATTATTCCACTACCTGAAAACAGATGAGTATAACTGCAAATGATATTTAAATCTCCAAGCGAGTGGGCAATCGTTTTTATTGCTTTTTAGGCTGAAATATATATGTAGAATCTACTGGTCACTTTTTACCAGATACATACGTAATTGTAATAGCCACAGTGCCCTCTTAACTTCTCTACAAAGCCTTAAGATCCAAGTGCAAGAATTATGAAGAAATTGAGATGTCCGGTAGCAAGAAGAATTCGAGAAGTTAAGAGGTCATTTTGGCTACTACAATTACATATGTATCAGGTAAAAAGTGACCAATAGATTCTACATATATATTTCAGCCTAAAAAGCAATAAAAGCGATTGCCCACTTGGCTACGATGGTGAGGATGGGTCTATTCCAGCTCTAATAAATGTATCTGAAAACGACAGGTATATGTATGTACGAGGGGCAACAGACTTTTATCTTTCTCGTGGTCAGGTCGGCAACGTGACCCCGTTGTGATTATGGAACCCGGGTTCATTTCCCACTACTGGACATCACAATTTCTTCATATTTCTTGCACTGGGATCTTAAGACTTTGAAGTGACAAGCGTATCCAGAAAAGCGCGAAGAATTCGAGAAGTTAAGAGGGCATAGTGGCTATTACAATTAAATATATAGTATATATATATATATATATATATATATATATATATATATATATATATATATATATATATATATATATATATATATATATATATATATATATATATACATATATATATATGTATGTATGTATGTGTGAATATATGTATTATACATACATATATATGTGTGTGTGTGAATCTGTGAGCAGGCACATATTTTTCTTCATCAGCATCATTCAGAACTATAATAATGACAAGATATGTTCGGCCTTCATTTCCTTTAATGATTTTTGTTCCGTTCATTAAAACAAAAAAATTCGTTTATCTATTATAATCTGTTTACCTTTCATTTTCAAGCGCTTATTGGAACAGAGTTTTCCCATCAAGAAAACAATTTCCTTCTTTTCGGAGTATTTTTCTCAAGGAATCTAATTTTCTCGGAAGCTTCTGTACTCCTTTTATTCCGCTTTGCAATAATGGGGGAAAAAGTTGTTTCTTTGCAATTACATCTTAAACTTTTGCCATCCACAAGAACTAAATGGACTCTATTATGTTGAAATGAGGACGCATTTAATGAAGTTACGTTCTAAATGTCTCATTACATTGCGCTTCTACAGTATATATGGTACATGAAGAGCAACGCATTTTTCCTTGATTTCATTATTGCCTCACTATTACCTCTAGAATATCTGCAACTTCTTTTTTTGCTATTTATGTTGATGAAAATCCTGATGGATTAAGTGAAGTAATAACTATATGGGATTTTTCGTTATTGTGAGTGGTATGGAAGTTACCAATAAGTTTGAAGAAGGTACACAGCCCGTTTCGAATGTTCATGTGTGTGTGCGCGTTCGTGTGTGCGTGTATGCGTGTATGAAGAGAGTACGGAGAGCGAGAAAGAAAGAAGTTTGCCAATGAAATTAATTCGAAAGCTCTGCAGCCGATGCTAGTGGTGAAACTGCAAAGAAAATTTTTGAATATGAAGATGTTCAATGGGCATCAAGAAATATTCAGTTTCTCCATAACCGTTCATAAAAAAAGTCAGGAAAAATATACCTCTTGTTAAAGCTATAATACCAGTATGTAAGCATTGTTTTCAGGACATAATTTTCGACCTATCCTTTGAGTACGTGAACACAATACTAGAAAATGCTTTGATCTCTCTCTTTTTTTTCAGCAATCATGTACCGTTAATGGCCTCTTTAATTTAGCCTTTATGACACAATGGGAGTATATTTGCCCCGATTACAAACTCCTGTAAACATGGCCACGATTCGCACACATGCGCACACGCACACACACACACATATATATATATATATATATATATATATATATATATATATATATATATATATATATATATATATATATATATATATATATATATATATATATATATATATATATATATATATATATATATATATATATATATATATATATATATATATATATATATATATATATATATACATATATAAATTCAGGGCTTCTCCTGTCACACAAACATTCCATAACTATAAAGTTCAATTGGCATGGAATAATACTACTCCATTTTTAGGTCACCCTCCAAAAATTTTCGTAAATACCATAGCAGGAACTATCACTTTCCAGCTATTTGGGTATGACCACCTGCAACGTCACTTTTATACTTCTTCTGATTCGATTCGCCTACATAAATTTTAACGGCATAATTTACAAATCTGTCATTAACCTTGCTGTGCAACGTGTGTGTGCTTACGATGAAAAAGGCAGATCTTAAGGAAGATGACTCAAGCATAAGAGCAATTAGGAACGGAATAGCAGCTGAAGCCTGCTTTTAGCCTGAAAGAAGCTCATGAAATACCTTTGGTTTTTCCTTGAAGAAATTCTAATCTAGGCAGAGCATCACTTCATGTTAAAAGTCTTTTTTCTTGTATTGTAGATGTTTCCAATCTTATCTGAATGCTGCTTTGCCATTTACCTCTGCCATGAATTCTGTGTCATTCAAGTAACGCTAATGTTTGACATTATGAGAAGAAATTTACCTTGGCAATCGAATAAAAAAAATTATCTAGATGGTTTTCTTTTATATGGTCAACAAACTTGTGTTATATTAATGATGTGCAGTATTTCATAACGTAAAGTTCTAGAAAATTTTGCAGTATAAAAATGAAAACTTTATTTTTGATTTGTTGATATGCATATTACAATAAATCACTTGTAACATATCTTATTTCTATTTGTTTTTCATAAATATTATAATACCGAAAAATACACTGAAAAGATATTTCGATATCCCAAACAAAGTCGTCTACGTAAAGGAGAACTTTAGTGATGCTTATTTTTCAATAAACAATACCTGCCTTTATTGGGTAATTCATACCTTAAAAGAATCATTATAAAAACTTTCCTTCTGTAAGTTTTATTATACAAAAATGAAGACCCATTCATGCTCGTCTGGGAAAAGCTCTCTCTCTCTCTCTCTCTCTCTCATCATTTCAATGGGTGTTGTTCAAACTGGACCCCTAATTACCTGTAATTTTATTAATGATATGAGAGAGATTCAGAGGAAATTATCATCGGTACAAGGTGTAATTTTATCGGGAGGTTTTCCGTGATATTATGTTTACCATTTTTATTTTTATCTAATTGCTTACTTATTATCTTAATTATTGTTAAGCCAAGTTACATTAAGATGTAAACAATATTATGCAAATTACAAAGCGCCCTGTAAACTTTTTTTTTTTTTCTGCTGTCTGAAATATTTTGAGGAGAGCATCTTGGTTACCATAAAATACTGTAAAAATAATTTGATTGAAGTGTTCAGGCCTCAATGAATGAAGCCAAAAGTAGATAAAGATCAACTTGAAATGATTAACAACGTAGTTGAGCGCTTCACCAATATACTGTGTCTGTATATGTATATATATATATACATCATATATGCATATATATGTGTGTGTGTGTTTGAGTAGTTGAATTATCTAAAACTTAAAATAAGAGAGAGAGAGAGAGAGAGAGAGAGAGAGTGTGCATATTTTTTAGTAATGGAGATGAGCTGTAATCTGGAATAATTATTTTGAGGTTTTGGTACTTATACGTTTTTATTTATTTCATTTCTTTCTCTCTCTCTCAGGCACGCATAGTTTCCAATCATGATAAAAAAAATCAATGTTATTACTCAATTTCTTAAGCATTTAAATACCACCCAATTCCCTCACTGAGAAATTCCTCTCCACACTTTAAATTTTAACGAGACGATTTTTTTTTTTCGAAAGCCTGGTGATTGCTCTCATCACAGAGAGAGAGAGAGAGAGAGAGAGAGAGAGAGAGAAAGTAACCAAATAAATAGGAGGTAAAGTTAGTGCTTGAGAGCGGTACAAGTGCTGCAAGATAGTAAGAATATGGAGTAGGTTCATGTAAAGAGTACACAATATATACATGCGATGAACGTTCCTTAATTCATATTGCCACCTGGGAACATGTAGACAATCATATTTGTTTTTGTTTATAATTGAATTGTAAAATTAAAATATGTGAAAGATGTTTGGCGGGCGACCATATATATATATATATATATATATATATATACAAAGAAGGACATCAAATTATGAGTGATTCGTAAAACATACAAACAAAACAGTTGATAAAAACGCAAAATCAGTTAACTGTCTCATTTAGACAACTCAGTCGAAGTACAGTATCATCGGAGTTACAATTGTCTGTTGCAGTGGTTCTTCACCAGGTCTATAGCTACCCCCAGGGGTCCATAGAGATGACAGGAAGATTTATTGCTCCCCGAAATGACGAGTGTCATGAATATACGTGATATATGAATACGAGAGAGAAAATTAATAAATAACCCTTATTTCATTATGGCAATAGTAAGTACACTAATTCATATTGTTATTTTTATAGTAATACAGCTATTGCAGCTATTATAGCGGAAGATTATATAAATGATGAAAGATCCAATTATTGAAGAGATAAAAGCATCCCCCATTTTTGCTATACAGGTCGATGAATCCACTGATGTAGCAATGGCGTGCCAGCTGTTGGTATGCTGTCGACACCTGTTCAAAGGCATAATCAAGGAGGAATTTCTTTGCTGTCAAAATATTGAAACGTCAAGTACGGCTACTGATGTGATGAATGCTGTGTCATCGTTTTTTGACAAGCATGGTTTGAGTTGGAATAATCTTGTTGGAATCACAACTGATGGAGCTCCAGCCATGCTTGGGTCGAGGTCGGGTTTCCAAGCAAAAGTAAAATCCAAAGCACCATTCATCGGGAGGCTCTGGTTTCTAAATCGCTTCCTTCTGGGCTTCTACAATTTTCAGTGGTATTGCCAAGTCGAACTATGTGAAAACTCTGCCTCAACACGAGACTGTTCCAGCAATTGTGTCATGACATGGAATCCGGAACATAGTTCTCGTTTTATACATCTGTCAGGTGTTGTCTGTAGGGAGATTTTTGTCCCGCTTTCTTCTTCACCAGGAAGTTGAAATATTTCTTGATGTACAGAAAATGACCTGTTGAGATATTGAATTGAACACTTTATTTCGTTTACCTTAGGACATATTTTGAAATCTTCAACCAGCTGAACTTCTGAGACTCCAATAGGATTCAACTTGCCTTCAGCCACTGTGACTCATCACAGGACTATATAAGGATGACCTCATTCAGGATCTAAAACGTACATCCTACACCACACGGCTATCTTTTGCGGTCATCAAAAATATTCCATCGAAAGCAAAGGTGATACAGTTCCCTTCAGAGGGCAAGCAATTACAAGGTTGATAAAGTAATTCCAGGGACGTATGTTTTTCATCGTGTGCTGGCCTCCCATTTCTTTTAGGTAATACAATGTTTAGAAGGACTTTAAAAGGTTGTCACCATTTGGCCACTTAGGCTTTAGTACAAAGCTACGTTTTTTCTGCCATAAATGTTTAAAATGATATAGTTGAGCTGGAAGGATACATACCAAGGTTACTGGGTTCCATACACAAATATCAATTAAAATGAAAGCACCACCTGCATTGAAATTTCCTTTGACGGCACCATTCCACGTCATAAAGTGTCAAAATGATTCAGTTGTTCAGTTACAAGAATATACATTTTCATGTTTCAAACGCATGAAGCACAGCTATGCACCGCAAAGATGACTTGCAAAAAATTTGTCCATGATAACCCATATATATATATATATATATATATATTATATAATATATATATATATATATATATGTGTGTGTGTGTGTATGTATATATATATATATACATATATATGTATATATATATATATATATAATGTATATATATATATATATATATATAATATATAATATATATATATATATATATATGTGTGTGTGTAATGTATGTATGTATATATATATACATATATATGTATATATATATATATATATATATAATGTATATATATATATATATACATATATATATAATATATATATATATATATATATAATATATAATATATATATATATATATATGTGTGTGTGTGTGTGTATGTGCATGTATATATATATATATATATTATTATATATGTATGTGTATGTATATATATATATATATATATATATATATTTGAAATTAATGCCTATCTGACGAGAGAGACAGACAGACAGAGAGACGTCAATATAGTTTCCTTGCTTTTCTCCAATCATCTTTCCAAACATGTTTCACAATTGACTAATGAAAATGCTTTGCCTGCCAATTCAACCGAATAGGTGTAAACAACCAGTGTTTCTCTCAGCATAGTGGTTTGTCAATATTTATTTTTTAGTTCTTCTAATCATACCGAAGGTACACCGAAGGAAAGCGAATTTAGATGAATTTATCTACTAGCGGTAGTCAATTTTTTTTTTTACATAAATAAAGTGTTGTTTGAAACTAATCTAACAATGTTGCACAATATAAGGATATTATAAGAACAATAACTAGACAAAGAAACAATACCTATATGAAATGTAATCAAAATAATAGCCATTTAGGGGTAGAAAGGCATGAATTATGATTCTTAGGAAACATTCATGAATGTCTTATGATGTTTACGCTGCAGAATACACACACATATTTATATAAATATATATATATAATATATATATATATAGTTATATATATATACATATATATAAGGATGTTCACATTGTCTCACACACACACATATACAAAGGTATGTAGGCTATGTATATGTATATATATATAATAGTATATATATATATATATATATATATATAGAGAGAGAGAGAGAGAGAGAGAGAGAGAGAGAGACAGACAGAATGGTGGAATTCTTTCACACATCTTTCTAACTAATCAAAGTTTCCCTTTGAAAAATAAGGTCAGGTTTGCTAGAGTTGTGATATAGATTAGAAAATGTTGGAAAATTGACGAACAATACACTTCTATTTACTCCCGTCTAGAAGGATAATACTGAAAGCAAACTGGATACACGAGAGAAAATACCAATCAGCGATACGAGAAACATGAACCCCTAAATATACGCAGGTGGGTGAAATACTGGTATAAAAACAAAATACGCGTTTTCCTATAGGGAAAATGCGTGATATAAAATTCTATTTTCCTCAAAGACGAGTCTTTTATAAAAGGAATCATTCCTATGTTGACAAATGTGATAAGCTGAATTGCATTTGTAGCAAATATGGCTTAGGAATTGTGTGGAAAGTACAAGAAAGTGCATTGAAACAGTCTTTGAAGTACTCATGTTAGCATTTTTTATCTTCGTTCACTTGCGCCTTGGTGTAATTGCATGGAAGAATAATTAATCTCATGACAGAAAAAATGCAAAAACAGATATTAGCCCCAAAAAGGACCTAAATTGCATTCATTGGCCCAGTTGACGCAGAAAATAGATGTTGAGGTTATAATAAATGGTAATTAGCTAAACGTTCATAAACTGACATATGTTTAACAAAATAATACTTTAGATACTAGTTTAGTTTGTTTTGGTTACTTTTCTAATTAACTAGTTATTTTTATATAACTGGACATACGAATGATAGATAATACAATGTTTACTTTGTAACTGGCGTATGTTTTGTAAAAAATTTAAAAATAAATCCAGAGAGAGAGAGAGAGAGAGAGAGTTCACACGCGCAAGTCAAAGCAATTCCCTTCGGATGTAATAAAAATGACTCGGCTGGTTGCCCGAGGAGACATGAATGTCAAAACTGACGTTTAGTTGTTGCTTATTGTTCTCTTTATTTGGATATCTCAGTACTGTCTGTCAATTCAGGGAGCAACTTCTCTTCTAGATGGGATGGATATAATACTGAGTGTGCTTCTTTTCCAAAAATATCCTTGACTAATTATAGTTCTGCTTCGCTAGTACAGTAGTTGCAAACAAGAATAGACAAACGGATCTTGTAATCTAAAATTTTTGAACAATAAATTTCTTCGAGAAAAAAAAAAGGCTTCAATCATTCCTATCGACATCTGGCGAAGGAATTCCTCAGGGCTGTTGAAGCCTAAGGTTCAATGTCGGCAAAATCGAGGCGACAGATTCAAGCTCAAGACTGATTCAAGGACGTGACAGGCGCAAATTGGGCTGTGCGTGGAGATTCATGCAGACGTTCCTTCACTTGGTTAACTAAGTAATCGCGTACAACAAAATAATAAAAGGTGTGATTATTTGTTTTGGTGTTAAAAGGTTAGAACTGAACTGTAAGAATGACAGTATCACCATACGGTGCTATAATGAAAGACAAAAGAGATGTGATAAAACATATAGTAATGAATATTAAGAAGTCGATTTCAACTTCAAATTATCTTGTTTGCATTGTATTTAGAAATGAATTGGCGTTGAAATGAAATCACGCTTTCCATCATACGAAGAGCCACATCCTTTGGCATGAACTGTCAATCAAAAAGCAAACTGCTCAACTGCTAGTGTCAGGGAATTCTTTCCTACGTCGTTGGAGCATATAAGTTAAACATTTTCTCGTGCTTATAAATATATCTACCATTATTATATTTTCCATTACCGGTTTATTTCTTGTTATTGTTTTCGACTATTTAAATGAATAAATACTTTAAATGAAAATACATACTTTAAATGAATAAATAGTATTTAAATGAGTAAATGTGCACGAGATGAACATCGAATATTTTTGAATATCAGTTCAAAACTGAATATAAAGATACGTTTAAAAGATTTCTTCTATAATAATTGTTGTTTTAGACTTAGTAATTGTACCAATTTTTGATCAAGTATTGACAGATAATCTTCTTAGAGCATAGATCACTTAAAGAGATATCTTTTACTTTCTTCATGAATATGAATAGGAAAAAATATTAAAGCATATTTCATTACATCATGCAGATTTCATTCCAGAACCACACGGCATAATCAAGAGTCTTGTTAATAACAACTATATATATATATATATATATATATATATATATATATATATATATATATATATATATATATATATATATATATATATATATATATATATATATATATATATATATATATATTAATTTCTGACTCACATGAGGATGGAACCCAGGTCTTTCAACTGAAAGACAAGACCGCTGCCAACCAAGCCACACAATTTGTTAAAGAAGTTGGAACCTGAGTACCACTGCACCTGCGGCTTTACCTGGGCAGGCTAACTGCCTTGCATACCAGCTTGTTTTCCCCAACATCTCGACTCAGCAGTGACCCAATTGACAGCATTTCATTCGAATTATCCCTTCTGAGTGAATATGATAGAAATAATGAACACACAATCACGTGTGGAGCAGAAATACATTTCTAACTCACATCAGGATCCAACCAGTTAAGACCAGACTGCTGCCTTGTGTTGGCTTGGTTTGCAGCGGTCTTGTCTTTCAATTGAAAAGCCTGGATTGATCCTGATGTAAGTCAGAAATTTATTTCTGTTCCAACGTGATTGACATTTGCATTAATATATATATATATATATATATAAAATATATATATTTATATAAATATATATATATATATATATATATATATCTATATTTATGCTTTATATATATATATATAAGCAGAATATATATATTATATAAATATATATATACATACATTATATTAATGCCTTTCTTGCATAATAGGTAGACCATACGGCATTGAGGAAACCATTCTTTACATTATTTAGATGACTAGTTTTCGAGAGGTTCTAACATATCTCATCATCAGGCATCTAAAAATAAATACAACAACAAAAAAAACACTAAAATAAAATAAAATTAAACACATCAGAACTAACTACCAAGAATTAGAATTGAACAGTACCGCTTAACCTATAAAAACATGAGTCAAGAGTCAAGAGAGGAATAAAAGGCAAATACAAAGATAGTTACAGAAGATAGACACAGAATTAAAAACAAAGCAACTCAACTGGCCTTCATTATTACAGAGTGATGGTTTTTCTCTGATGGAATATAATGTTTCAGTTGTGGTTAGCTCCACATCACTAGACCGACTGGCTGATATAGAAGAAGAATCTATACTCAGAGGATGGTCATGCTGATGGGAATGCTCACCAATGGCACTAAATGCTTGTTTGTTAAGTGGCCTGTTTGTTCTCATTGATCGGCCTAGGTGTTCAAAGGCACGGACCCGAAACTGGCGCTTTGATTCACCAATATAAGTTGCATTACAGCAACTACATGTATACTAATAGACTACAGATGACTGCAGGTCTTTGGGCACCGTGTCTTTGAGTTTGAAAAACTTTTGTACTACATTCTTAGGCCTGAATATGACTCTGAGACTGACTTGAGGGTTAAATTCCAATAGTTGCTGTAATGCAACTTATATTGGTAAATCAAAGCGCCAGTTTCGGGTCCGTGCCTTTGAACACCTAGGCCGATCAATTAGAAGAAACAGGCCACTTAACAAACAAGCATTTAGTGCCATTGGTGAGCATTTCCATCAGCATGACCATCCTCTGAGTATGGATTCTTTTTCTATATCAGCCAGTCGGTCTAGTGATGTGGAGCTAACCACAACTGAAACATTATATTCCATCAGAGAAAAACCATCACTCTGTAATAATGAACGGCCAGTTGAGTTGCTTTGTTTTTAATTCTGTGTCTATCTTCTGTAACTATCTTTGTATTTGCCTTTTATTCCTCTCTTGACTCTTGTTTTTTTCCTTTCATTGTATTTATTTGTTATATTTAGATGCCTGATGATGGGGTGTGTTAGAACCTCGAAACTAGTCGCATTAAAGAATGTTTCCCCAAGTACTGGTCTACCTATTCCTTATTCGACTCCACTTTCCACGGAATTCTTCTATTTGCATATATATATATATATATATATATATATATATATATATATATATATATATATATATATATATATATATATATATATATATATATATATATATATATATATATATATATATATATATATATATTCAAACTGGATGGTATCTAGTGCAGATATTTATTCAGAAAAAGTTACAAGCTTTCTAGGACAAACAGTCCTGGATATTTGATAATGAGGACTGTTTGTCCTAGAAAGCTTGTAACTTTTTCTGAATAAATATCTCCACTAGATACCACCCAGTTTGAATGAGGTCCTGTTAGTAATTCTACTAATGCACTGAACAATTGTGTATGTGATAAAGTTAATATATGCATATATATACATATATATATAATTATATATATATATATATATATATATATATATATATATATATATATATATATGTGTAACTGCCAGGCATAATGTGTATGGATCACATGGAAAGTGATTTGATATTTATATTCAAATTTTGCAAGAAACAAAATTGTTTCAATGACTTTCGAAAAAACGTTGTAATGGCAATAACAGAAAAAGCCCAGGTGAAGTTGCTTTGATTTCAAGAAAATAAAATTGTTTCTAAATTGAAACATGGTCACCCCCTCTCTGTATATATATATATATATATATATATATATATATATATATATATATATATATATATATATATATATATATATATATATATATATATATATATATATATATATATATATATATATATATATATATATATATATATATATATATATATATATATTATTATATATATATTTATGAAAAGATGATAGTGTTGTGTTACGTTTGTTGACCACAGTAAGGATACAATAATAAGATAATTAGATGATACAATACATAAAATCTTGTCTTAACATTATGAAAAAACAAAACAAAGGAAAACTGACAAACATAAATTACTGTAAACCAGTACTAAATTACATTTAAGCACAACACAACAATAGTTTCAACCATATAAATTCAAGACTTCATAAATTATTCTACACATTACAGCATTATCACATGGATCACATGGTTTGAGTTTTTGGACATTGTTCTATGACGTGTCCCTCAGTCTGAACTAGGCCGCATTCGCACAGAACGTTCTTCTACAGGAAGACGGCTTAAAACCTGTTTCAATTGCCAGTTGTGAGAGCAGAAGAAGCGCGTGAAAGACATCCATCCTAGGTGATGCCTCCCCTATACTGTAAACTGTTTCAAATTTCAAGAAAATAAAATTGTTTCTAAATTGAAACATGGTCACTTCCGGATCATATCTGTGCTGTTAATCGACTTTACTAAAGTGCATTTTGTTGAAGAACTTATGTTGTCTATGTTTAACAAGATCAGGTAAAGATGGGCCCAATTCAGCAGGATGCTTAACCAGAAAAGGCTTAACAACAAAGGGCACATCATCCTAACAAATCAAATTTCTTACCTATTTTCTAGATAGTTATTGTTACAATGATATAACCATGCCTTCAATACATATTGATCGTTTATCATATTACCATTTATTACAAAAGAATTTATATTAATCTTATATATTATCACAATATTTATACAATCAATAATCATAGTCTCTCTTGACGTTGCTATATATCATCCATTATCAAAATATGTAACCATCCGAGAAATCCATCTGGGTGACACTCTTCCTTAACATTTCTTATCAGGTCATTATAGATAATAAAGAGAAAGCATGAATGGCCCTTGCCTTACACCTACGGTAGATGATATTACTGCTGAGCCAACAATACTTTCGGTATGATTGCAATGTGTGCATGACTGCCCCACAACCCAACCGTTTCAGAAACACAAAACAACTTATATCTAGGCATTGTCATATCTTTAGAAAATGCAAGTGCATGCATAATCAACCATACATACCATTGTGTGTTGAATCTGTTATATAAAACCATAATACAACTTGGCAATGTGTTTGACACTTATGCCCCGTCGTTTGTTATTAAATTTAAACCTTTTGTAATTTTTTTATATACAGGCTCAATTGTTTCAGTTTGTCGAGAAAAATGTCTTCATGGACATTTGGTATCCATGGAATAAGTACTTTACTAAATTTATACCTTTTAGATATACAGGTTTATTGTTTCAGTTTGTCGAAAAAATGTCTTCATACAGTATCCATTGGAATAAGTACTTTACTTAATTTCACACAAGCTTAATTTCACGGGAATAACATCTAGATTAAACAAGTAATATTTTGGAATTCCTTTAGAAAGGCTATTCAGGTTGGGTATTGACTTTTTCCTCGTAAGCATTTTCAGCTCAAAAACAAAAAATACCGAAATGAAACCGAATTAAAAGAAAATACTCCACTTGCGTGGAACGCCGTCAGTACACCTTACATGGTGTACTGCAGACAGTACCAAAGGGTGCGTGCAGCATCCTATTGGCTCTCAGTTGCAACCATTTTTTAGGCTTTTGCGTCTCCTTTATTCCCGCTTCCTTTCTTCAGTCTTGCTGTCCAACTCCTCTCTTACTTCTCAGTGCAATTGTGGGGTTTTCTCTCAGCTCCACCTTTAGATCCTTGTATTTTATCGCCTTTATGTTCTTGATATCTTTATCTTGCTGTCCAACCACTCCAACTCCATCTTCTCACTGTCTTAAGCACGGAATGACCGTAAGTGTTCCAGTGCTTGGCTCGGCCGCCTAAATTTCATAAGTCATCAGTCAGAGTAAAAAAAATCTTCCCACTGGCATTCTTCACTACCTAGATAATCTTCCGCTCACATCTCTTTTTGTTTTTCATAACTCAGCATCGTATGTTGTTCACTGTCATTCTTCAGTTCAGTTCTAACTTTTTAACGCAAACAAAATTATGACACCTTTAATTATTTTGTTGTACACGATTGCCCGTGAACTTAAGTGGAAAGGAACGTCTGCGCGGTCTCCACGCGCACAGCCCAATTTGCGCCTGCCATGTCCCTCGAATCAGCGTTGATCGAATCTGTCGCCTCGCTTTTGCCGACATTGAACGTTAGGCTTCAACAGCCCTGAGGAATTCCTTCGCCAGACGTCGGGAGGAATGATTGAAACCTTTCTTTTTTTTATCGAAGAAGTTTATCGTTCAAATTTTTAGATTACAAGATCCGTTTGTCTATTCTTGTTCCATTACTGTTTGCAACTATAATTAGTCAAGGATATTTTTTAGAAAGAAGCACAGTATTATATCCATCCACATCTAGAAGAAGAGGATTGCTCCCTGAAGTTGACAGTCAGTACTGAGATGTCAAATAAGAGAACAATAAACAGCAACTAAACGTCAGTTTTGATATTCATATCTCCTCGAGCAGCTAGCCGAGTCATTTTTATTACATCCGAAGGGAATTGCTTTGACTTGCGTGTGTGAACTCTCTCTCTCTCTCTCTCTCTCTCTGGATTTATTTTTACATTTTTTACAAAACATACGCCAGTTACAAAGTAAACATTTGGCATTATCTATCATTCGTATGTCAATCATATAAAAATAACCAGTTAATTAGAAAAGTAACCAAAACAAACAAAACTAGTATCTAAGTATTATTTTTGTTAAAGGGATGTCAGTTTATGAACGTTTAGCTAATTACCATTTATTATAACCTCAACATCTATTTTGCGTCAACTGGGCCAATCGGAATGCAATTTAGGTTCTTTTCTGGAGCTAATATCTGTTTTTGCATTTCTTCTGTCATGAGATTAATTATTCTTCCATGCAATTATACCAAAGCCCATGTGAACGAAGATGAAAAATGCTAACATGAGTGCTTCAAAGACTGTTTCAATGCACTTTCTTGTACTTCCCACACAATTCCTAAGCCATATTTGCTACAAATGCAATTCAGCCTATCACATTTGTCAACATAAGAATGATTCGTTTATAAAAGACTCGTCTTTGAGGAAAATAAAATTTTATATCATGCATTTTCCCTATAGGGATGCGCGTATTTTGTTTTTATACCAGTATTTCACCCACCTGCGTATATATAGGGGTTAATGTTTCTCGTATCGCTGATTGGTATTTTCTCTCCTGTATCCAGTTTGCTTTCAGTATTATCCTTCTAGACGGGAGTAAATAAATTAATATTGTTCGTCAATTTTCCAGCTTTATTTCTAATCTATATCACAACTCCCTAGCAAAAATGACCTTATTTTTTCAAAGGAAAACTTTGATCACTAGTCAGAAATGTGTAAGAAAGAATTCCACCATTCTCTCTCTCTCTCTCTCTCTCTCTCTCTCTCTCTCTCTCTCTCTCTCTCTATATATATATATATATATATATATATATATATTAACATTATCACATACATAATTGTTCTGTGCATTAATACAGTTACTAACAGGACTCATGCAAACTGGATGGTATCTCCACTAGATACCATCCTGTTTGAATGAATATATATATATATATATATATATATATATATATATATATATATATATATATATATATATATATATATATATATATATATATATATATATATATATATATATATATATATATATATATATATATATATATATATATATATATATATATATATATATATATATATATATATGTGTGTGTGTGTGTGTGTGTGTGTGTGTGATAGTAGACATCCTTGTGTGTGTGTGTGTATGTGTGTGTGTGTGTATTATATATGTATGTGTATGTATTCTACGGCGTAAACATCATAAGACATTCATGAATGTTTCCTAAAGAATAATAATTCATGCCTTTTCCTACCTAAATGGCTATTATTTTTATTACATTTCATATAGGTATTATTTTCTTTGTTAGTTATTTTTATATAATATCCTTATATTGTGCAACGTTGTAAGGTGGAACAAACAAACACTTTATTTATGTAAAAAATTTTTTTGACTACCGCTGGTAGATAAATTCATCTAAATTCACTTTCCTTCCGGTGTACCTTCAGTACTTCGTTGGGCAAATTTCAAAAATAAATATTGACAAAAGAAAACACTATGCTTAGATAAACACAGGTTGTTTACCCTATTCGGTTGAAATGGCAGGCAAGCATTTTCATTAGTCAATTGTGAAACATGTTTGGAAAGATGATTGGAAAGCAAGGAAACTATATTGACGTCTCTCTCTCTCTCTCTCTCTCTCTCTCTCTCTCATGACTGTCTCTCTCTCTCTAATCACAAGTGATAGCATTAAATAATATATATATATATATATATATATATATATATATATATATATATATATATATATATATATATATATATATATATATATATATATATATATATATATATATATATAAATATATATATATATATATATATATATATATATATATATATATATATATATATATAT